>NC_141306.1:4808227-4983227 GCF_037954325.1 Fistularia commersonii | reverse complement strand
TGTGTGTGTGTGTGTGCGATATGTAATTTTACCTTAGAATTAAGAAACTTGCAGCCTTATAATATATTATCTTTCATTGGAGGCAACCAGTCAGATGTCCTTGTCTTGCTGTTCTTACTGTCAAATGATTGTTTTTGTGTGTGTGTGTGTGTGTGTGTGTGTGTGTGTGTGTGTGTGTGTGTGTGTGTATGTTTGCGTGCACACGGGACCGTGTGCGCAACACAGAGAGGATGAGACCAGACACAAATCCTGCTGGTAGATTCTGGAACGAGTGAATGAAAGATAAAGGTATAATAATTAGGGGCAGCAGCAGGCTGGGGCAGGGGGACGCAGGGGACGTCTCGGAGAGTGACAGAAAGACTGAACGAGGACAGCTCATAGTGTGCGTGACGTCAGCCGTGCGATCGGAAAGGAACCCTCTGAAAACTGCCGCTTGGGTTTGCAGCTATTTTTGTCCCGGACAGGAAACAAAACATCCTGATTCAGGCGAAGAGGAGTTGAGGTGGTTTGACTGGCTGCAGCTCTGCAGCCTGCAGAACCGCTCCGGAATATCTCCCGACACCTCTGGGGCTCCCGGTCAAAGGAGTTGAGGCCTGAGCTGGTTGTGAAAGTTGAATTATTCCTATTGATCTTTATCATGCATCCAAAGTCCGGGGATTGAAAGAGGAAACCTCTTCTGGTTGTCATTTTAGGCTATAATGCTGCCAGGGTGGAAGACCATCACTATAATGGGATAATAAATATTCGGAACAAATCAACACAGAGAAATAACATTTTCTTATTTGATAATTTAATTTCACCATATTTTCATATTGATGCATTTTTCATGTCATCGTCATCTTCAAAAACCCAGTAGATCAGCATTGGTTTTGTTTGTGAGACATGAATCAGATGTGAATAAGTCAATTTAAAGATGATCCGATATATTTTGGAATTCATTCATTTATTGTCTCAACTGCTTGTCCTGCTGAAGGGACAGGAGCCAGTCCCGGCCGTCTTTGGGCGAGAGAAGGGTTTCATTCAGCAATTTTGACGACTCGCTATCATTCAGAGCCGGAGAAACTTTTTTTGTCCCCAAGCACATGCAGAGCTCATGTAGCATAGGTTCCCTAGAACAGACCAATCATTTATGAACATATGAAATAACCCCCCAAAAATATATAAAAAATAATGGTAAAAAAAAAAACAAATAAAAAAAGTTAGAAATGAAAGTAAATAAAATCATAGTTAACTCCAATATCAAATAACTAACTGTACATCTGCACAAAGGGTGGAAGAAAAACTACATTTGTGCAACGCGCTCTGCATTTATACAATATCCATCACATAAAGATAAACAGTCATTTAGGCTCATTCACCCGACATATACAAGTGCAACTGTTCACGACGATTCACAGGGCAGAGAGAGACAAGCAACCATTTACTTTCTGGTTTACAGGCTATATAGAGACGCACAGCCATTCACACAGGTTTTTTGGATTGTTACTGTTTTGTGTACTGTATATATGAATGTACATTTATTTCTACCATTCCAGCGAGGCTTGTCCAAGTTTTTAGGTCGTATCATCTCTTGATGAAAGTTTCTCTTAATTCTTTGTTTTGACCTTTTCTTTAGGGTCATTTCTGGATCATTTAAACTTTTTTTTTTTTTTTTTTCCTGTCATTGTTTGCTTATTTTAAGATGACCTTTTTGAGTTCTTGTGATAAAAATCAATATTTGGCAAGACTTTGTTTGTTCTAATCTCGTCTTTTCCCGTTGATTTCTCGCAGGGGTTGTGTAGAGATGCGGTTGAAGTCATTATCACTGACCGAAAATACGTAATTGAAAAAACAAAATACTAAAGAATCAAAATATTTGTGAGACAATCAAACAAGGTAGACATCAGATATCACATTGATATATTTCCAGCCCAATTTCGGACCAACCTCTGAATCGGGGGTCGAACCAGGAGACTCTAAATAGCCAAGACATGTGAACGAGAAGGTGAACGGTTATTTGTCTCGATACGTGGCCCTGTGATTGATTAACTTTCGCCCAATGACAGCTGGGATAGCCTCCGGCCCCCCGTGACCCCGAGTGCAGGATAAGCGTCATAGATAATTAATGGACGAATGAATATCAGAACATTCTCCGAGGCAGATGCGGGCCGTCGATCAGATCCGCGACACGCCTGCACGTTTCGTGACCGTTTCCCGAAACGTCCAAAGAGCCGCTTAAAAAAACCAAGGCTTTGAACGGATTCTCATTGACAACCTCAGCATTTAGCATCCCCGCGTTTAAAGAAAGTCTGCCTTCCAAAGTTGGGTCTTGCTGTCTGGCGATAGCAGCATTACTCACAGTTGCTTGGTATTATTTTCAGAAATGTGCGATCAAATTGGGCCATCAGAATCTTTCCTGGGGGGCTTGGACGAGCTCACTGCACCGTGTTTTAAACCGCGCTGACAATTGGCACACTGATCTGGTAGGAATTACCGACTGGATTATAAAAGGCAATATCTGAAGGCGCAGATGCTTAAAACACATCCGTGTGTGTGTGTGTGTGTGTGTGTGTGTATGTGTTTGAAAGACCTGAGGTTGTGTCCGTTACCAGCTGGGCCCCATGGTCGCATCCAGGAATTATTCACAGTGCGTTGCACTTTTACCCGGCCTGTTCACCAACCGTTTTGAGTCTTCCCCGGTTGCCGTGACGATCCAGATGACTCAGGATCGGACAATTTGATGCTTGTGGTACGAAGCGCTCGGAAGTTTGTTACGTTTTCACCTTCCTCGTTCTATAAAGTCTCGCGCTTATTTATCATGTTTAGGCTTATTTTTGTTTACTGTGCTGTACACTGTGTATATTTTATACATATATTTTCATATTATTCTTATCTCTCTAATGGCTGTGATCAAGAACCAAATGTGGTTCAATTCTCATCAGAGTGATATGACGATAAACAAAATCCTTGAATCCTTAATGTGAAAGCTAAACTTCAATTTGATTTATCTCATATTTTTATTTCCAGGTGATTTCGTCACTTATTCCATGCGCTTTGGGAATAAGGTCTTGGTTAATTTCTCGAAAGTTCTCGCAGGCATCCTTGCCCTTGGGAATTCCTGCCTTTTTTTGTCGTTAATTAAAATATTTTGGGTAAAGTTTTCTCCCTCGCCCGTCTCGGCGGCTGCTGCTGCGAAAAGTATAAAAAAAAAAAAGGAAACAGAAGGAAATAATAGAATGGGAAAGATAAACATCTGTGTCTTTTGCTGAAAGACTCGAGCTGTCATCGCTGTTAGAGGGGTCCTCAAACGCAGCGAGCGGCGCCAGTGTGGATTTGTAGCGCGCTAGTCCTGCCGACAATTCCAATCCTTTTAGCGGAGCTTAAATCGTTTATGACAGGCTGGTGTGTTGGCCGTTTTCACTCTTGTCTTACTTTAAAAGGAAGAAGAAGAAAGTTCAGATGTGAGGATGAGCCTCGTGGCTTCGCTTCCACTCGCTAATCTCTCTTCACTTTGAAAACCCCAGCCCTGCATGCCTGCGAGTGTCCCGCTGTTTGCAGCCACTGTATGCTAACTAGCCAAACAATTGATGGGGTGGAAGGGGCCGGGAGCAAGAGGGAGTGATATGATAATGTTTTACAGCTACTACATAATATATTAGTGCACGTTCTCCCAGATTCATTCATTCATTCATTCATTCAATCATTCGTCTGTACTGCTGATCTCAGGTGGATGAGATGTTTGAATGAGGGAGTGGATATTTTATCCCTCTATACCAGGAGTGTCAAACTCCTTTTGGGCCACATGCGGCCTAATTTGATGTCAAAGGTGCCGCACCGGTAAAATCATTACCTAGAAGTAACACTGAGTCCTATTTTTTCCTTTGTTTAAGTGTAAAGGTGGTAAACGGGTAAATGATAAAATCCTTATATGTAATGAAGTGTTCCTCTAAAAAATACAAGACAAATTGATATTAAAAATGTATATTAAAAAAGAATTGATGAAATTACACCCTAAAAATATTGTTGAGTTAAAAGAAAAAATCTTGTCACTGTGGGAAAATTTGCCACTAGAATTTATTAGAAAATGGATTGGTAGCATGTATAAGAGGAGGTATCATGCTTACAAGGCTAATGGTGGCTATTCTGGTTTCTAAAATAATCTTTTTAGTTTTTTTTTTTGTGTGCTATCGTTTTTGTGTTTTTAATAGAAATAAGAAAAGAAAAGATCTTTTAACAATGTCACTAGATGTTATTTCATCAAAAAATCATTTTGTTTTCAAATTTTGATGCAAAAAATACATTGCAAAGTTACTTTTCCATTTTTTCCTTGCCGTTTTTTTTTTTTTTTTTGTTGTTGGAAAAAACGTGCGGGCAGCACGAACACAAAGATTTGATTTCAGGCATGGGGGCCACAAAATATTGTTTAGCGGGCCGCAGTTGGTCCGCGGGCCGTGAGTCTGGGGACCCTGCTCTATAGAATCCTGTCGATGTTGGAGTTTACTTCACTTTATTCTTTACTTTCATTTTATTTTTTTAGTTAATTTTATTTTGAGTTTTTCTCACCTTTATTTACTATATATTTTCAGAGATGAAGATGTTGAGGTTTTCTTTGGGAGTGATGAGGATGGATAGGATCAGCAGATGTTAGATATTTTGGAGAGAAGGTCAGAGAAGCCAGACTGAGGTGGTTGGGTCATGTACAGAGGAGGGATGGTGAATATATTTGGAGATGGAGGCTGGAATTGGAGGTCTAGAGGAAGACCAAAGAGAAGATTTATGGACGTCGTGAGAGAGGACATGAAGGTAGCTGGTATGAGAGAGGAGGATCCAGAGAAAAGGGTTAGATGGAGAAGGTTGATTCACTGTGGCGACCCCTGAACGGAAAAAGAAGAAAGATTTTCTACATATTTATTTTGGTTTATTCTATATGTTCATAGATGTTGGATCTGCTCTAGGATGCTATGCTACATATACCCTCCAATTGCCCCTTGGGGACAAATAAGATTTTTTTTCTGATTATGATTCTGGATCTGAACGAGAGCGAGGTGTTTGTAATTGCTGTAGGAGAGCCGCCTCTCGCCCAGTGACAGCTGGGACCGGCTCGGGTCCCTCCACCACCCCGACAGCAGGATAAGCACTAGAGATAATGAATGAATGAATTCCAAAATAATTCAGATCATTTTTCTGATCTTTGTTTGCCAATCTACTGGTTTTAGAAGACGTTTTGGAAGAAATAGGAGAAAAAATGCATCGATATGAAAATACGGTGAAATGAAATTATAATAGCACGTAAGAAAATGTTATTTCTTGGTGTTGATTTTTTTGAAATATTTATTATCCCATTATCTATTCACACAAAGATTGTCTAAACAAAAAAAAAATTGAACTTTATCATTGATGTCACACATTTTTCTTTTTCAGTTACTCCTTTCAATCTGCTCAGGTTTATTTCCATCTGCGCATCAAACTATCAATTTTTTTAATCCAATCCAATTGTTTGAGAGTTTCTGTGTGTATGTGCACGCTTGTGTGTGTGTGTTCATTCAATTTTTTTTTAAGATAAATATCCTGCCTCAAGTATTTTGTAGTTTATGCATTAATACTTCCAGTCATTAGTAAAAGAGATCTTTTCTACTTGATCATTAGAACAGCGAGCATCAACAATGAAAAAGCCACTCCAAGTAAAAAAACAAAACAAAACAAAAAAGATCCCACAATGTTATACAATTGTATTCCTGCATATTGAAGCGCCTTTCTCGCATTAACCCAGACGTATCATCTCAGGGAAACCCGCCATCCAATCATGTCTCATTATATTAAACAGGATCCGGGGTGTAATTCCTCCTGGTTTCAACATGTCTGATGGAGAGGATCTGCGGTAAGAATAAAAAAAAAAAAAAAAAAAATCTATTAAGTAGAGCGGCAGAGTTATGAGAAAGGCTGGGCTGTTTTGCTAGAGCAGACAGAGCTCTGCACAAATGTACAACATATCCCCTTGTCAGGGAGTACTTATATATTCATGTATATATAGAAATATATCCACACATATATTCTTAAACTACATGCAATGTTCTTCATCTTGGATTTTTATTGTAAAAGTGAATTATTGACGAGCGGAGGGCATGTCTATGCGGGGTAAGAAGCCCGCAATTGGATTTACAGGCTGAGTTAATGGCTTATCTGTGTGTGCGGCGGCAAAAATAAAGATGTGCCCAAAGGGCGGAAAAGGAAAAGAAGACTGAGAGAAGAATGAAGGGAGCGTGCCATCAGTCGCACAAATGGATGAAAGGTAGCTGCTAGCCTGCAGCTGTGAAGCCGCGGTGCTCCGCTTCATCTCATAATATACCCATATTTGCCTTTATGTTTCACTGTGTCGCTCAAATACACACACACGTACGCACGCAAATGCACATTTCAGCTTTAAAACATCGGGCCGGAGTAATGTGCAAACTAATAGAACACAATATTCATTAGTCTGTTTTTCATTTTTATCCCAAACGTTATAAATTCCAAGCGACGGGATTTTTTAGCGAGCGGAATTCACTCTTGATGTTTTAATTCACGGGCCGTTGACACAGAAAACAGTGGTTACTAAGCAGCCCAAAGTATGTTCAAAACCCCAAGAGTGAGAATTTAGAAATAGTTCTTTCGTGGTGATACAAAATAAGAAACGAAAAGAAATAAAACGAGAACACAAACATGTCCATTGCCTTGATTAGGGGGGGATCATTTTGCCGCCTGATTTTGATTGGCGGTAATAAAACAGACCGGTAACGATCATCATTGTGTATAATATACCGGAGTTTGATCAACAATTTAACCAAAAAAAAACCCTGTTCTTCCAGTTTACAAGAAAATATCCTTCTGCTCGCTGCTGACGCAAATCAGCCGTTGTGATTACAGGGTTCTGCATTTTGGGGTGCTGGGAGTTAGCTAAACCGTTGAACCGTTGGTGATGTTAGCTAAAAGCGGATGTCATTAACGGCCGATATGAGTATAGGATAGTTCAGAACTCAAAGCATCTGAAATATGAGGATCAACATGTTTACCAATCAGGGAGGTGAAGGACAAGAAGGTGTCTGTCCTGTGGGTGACCTGTACAGTTTCTTTGACTTTTCTTGCGATACCCATCCATCCATCATCTACAGAAGATGCCGGGGCCAGTCAGAGCCATCATTGGGCGATACCGGTCAAAGGTCAACCGCAGGACAAACAACCATTCATCCTCTCATTCACGCGTGAGGGCAATTTTCTAAATTTTGCCATTACCCTTCTGCATATTTTTGGACAAACTCCGCACGGAAGATCTCCCTGAATCAAACCTCCGTGCTGCGAGGAGGAAGCACCGCGTCACCGTGCCATCTCTGGCGATACCCGCTCAGTTTATTGATCATATTACTGATGGCATTCGATAATCTTCCATAATGGAGTACCTCAGGGTTCCACCCTGGGCCCCCTAACTTTCACCACTGATACATCGGGATCAGATTTTCTGTACGTGGCGCTCAGTTCTCTTTCTCTTTTGACCAAATTATTAACCCTCATATGATGTTAAGGGTCAATATGACCTATTGGGTCAATGGGTGAAATGGGTCAAATTGACCCTTAACATTATATGAGGGTTAATAACCGATCAAATCCCGGAAATAAAGTCTACCTGATATGACCAATTGAAATTAATCGTCACAAATCCAGGCGGGTGTTTGCTTATTCTACTCCGCCTGCATGTAATGTTGGTGTATTTTTACATCGTGATCTTATTTTCATCAGCATGTTTAAGTGTCTTCTAGTTTTATTTTATATAGCTAAGCAAAGAATACAAGTTCGTCTCTATTCATCTCATCCTGTCTGAATTACTAGAACTCTCCGCCGCTGCTACGCTCTTGACAAATTCAAACAAAGGTTAAAATGAAAAGGCAAGGATTCAGCGAGTGTTCATTGTGCTGTTGTTATTTGCAGTGTAAGAAGCAGAAGGTAAAATCCTTGAATTTAGGGAACAAGAAAAAAAAAAAAAAAGCCGCATGAATGATATATATCCGGATAGAAATGAAGTCATCTCTCTCTAGTAGGAAGGGATTAAAATGTGAAACAAAATACCGCACGGTTTATGGTTTCATATGTAAATGGGACTGAGTTTGCTGTCAGCTGAGTGGAAAACAACACCGGATAAGGCTGGTGGCTTATTTTAAGCTAGCAGTAACAGAATATAATAATTGTATAATTACTCGATAAGTAGATTGTATTGAGCATAGTTTAATTTGTCGAAGGCGGGGTCACAATCAAATTATCGGCAATCGCAAGTATTTCATTTATGCTCCGACTGCTATCATTTACATTTTCTTTACATAAAAAAAAAAAAAAAAAAAAAAAAAAATTAAATCCTCCCTTTAATTGACAGTCAAAAAGATGAGGTCATCTTTGTTTTGGCTCTACATCCCGTATACATCTTATGATATATCCTCTTTTCATTTCCTTATTGGATTTTTATTGCTCATATACCCCTTTTGTAATGCTTTTATATTATTATCGTGTCATTACTTTAATTATTTTATATTTTGTGCGCTTGCTAAGCCGCAGGACGAAAACAAAAATCTCACCCCCGTAAATGTAGAATTATTTTTTTGGTTGGATTAAATGGACATAAAATATTTGGTGTCGTCCGTGATGTCATGTTTGGGGCTGAAGACATAAAAAACAAAGGCAGAAGTTTATGATAATAAAGCAAAAGTTCTGGGTATGAAGATGAGGAAGCTTTTTAGAGGAAGAGAGGGAGAGAGTAGGGGAGGAAGAGGAAGAGGCTGCAGTCAGCATCCTTGATCGCCTCCAGTAACACATGTCAAACAACTTCAATTCATCAAGAGGATGAGAGTGGGAGAGAGAGAGCGAGGGAGAAAGAAAGAGAGAGATAGAAAGAGTAAGAGAGATAGAAAGAGAGAGAGAGAGAGAGGGATGGGGAGAGAGGCATCATCATATATTTTTGCATTAAACAGCACATGTACACACACGCAGCTGGACCCCTTGCATATATAGCCATACGGCCGTATACATGCCGACACGCTATGTACACATACAACACCCACACACATTCACACACACATACACACACATATATACACACACAACCAGACAATTTTCTGCCTCCCTCATGCTTCAGCGATCGCAGTCACACACACTGACTGCTGGCTCGCCTCCACACACACACACACACACACACATGCTCACACACACACTGAGTCAGACACACACTCTTGCACACACACACTGCAGCAGAGCTCTCTCTCTCTCTCTCTCTCTCTCTCTCTCTCTCTCTCTCTCTCTCTCTCTCTCTCTCTCCTTGTGTGTGTTTTGTCCCGCCTTCTTTTGAGCAGAAAACACTCGGGTCTCTATCGTACGGGACCGGCTGCTTCCTTTGAAGCTCCATCTTTCTGCTCACTCTCCCTACCAATCATCTTTCTTTTCTTTGCCTCCCTCTATCTCTCCCTCTCCCTCTCTCTCTCTCTCTCTCACTCAGTCACTCACTCTCTCTCCGTCTCTTCACCTCGCCGCTCAGACCGGGCTCGTGTTGCCGGGGTTGAGGGGTTTTGTGTTGTCAGTTTGCGGAGGGGAACATGCAGCATCCCGGAGGAACATGCGTGGCGTTACCCAACGTGGATGCCTGTCCTCCGCTGTCCTGCGCTGCCCTCACCTTCATGTATTTACAGCAGGTGAGTGTGTGACGTGGATCTACCGCCTGCGTGTCTGTTGGAGAAGTGGAGCGGCGCGGAGTTGCTGGTGTGTGTTTATTGGGCAAAATAAGAGAAACACAAACAGTGCGGCGCTCATGCCTGCGTGAGGAGCGTCCACCCCCCCTCCCCACCCCAACCCCCAACCCCCAACCCCCTCCCGCGTGCGTGAAGGTGATGCCGGTGGAATTGAATCCTGGGAAGGATGAGGGGTGTCTAGCACTGCAGGTCGGATGCCTCTCCATCCCGTCCCATCCTGCATGTGTGTGTGTGTGTGTGTGTGTGTTTGTCTCTGTGTGTGTGTGTCCTCCAATAGCAGAAAGTTTAGTTCCATCTCGCGAAACAGGATTCTGTTTTTATACTTCACTGCCTTAAGCGTCTGCTGGCTTTTATTTTCAGACCTGTGTAGAGTGGTGACACTAAAAATACAACAAAAGAAAGAGGAATAGTAATACGGACGCCTTGCACCTGCTGACCCGTTCCGTTTGCCTCGGCAATATGGTCGACCGATATGCTGTTTCCGGGGGCCGATACTCATGGCAAGGGGTGGACCGATAGGTCGGCCCAAAAAGATATATCATCATACGATCAATAATCAGTCGATGGTGGAACCTCACCGTATTGCCATGTTTCTTTATATTTTTTCAAATCCCTCACCTACTTTCATGTCACTATTTGCACCAAAACAGAACAAGAAATATATTTTTTTCTGCTATTGTTTTAATTAACATTTCCCGCAAGATGTTTATTCAAGTGATTTTAAATTGTTTTGGAGATTTTAAAATCTTAGCATCATTTTGTTATATCATGAAATGATGACATTATATCATTGATTATATTGTTGTTGAACCACTGATTTTGTGTTTTATTCAGAAGAAACCCATGGAAACCCCTTATTCTTTGTAAAGGATGATTTCTATTCATAACATAAATCAAAAATTGGAAATCAAAATTTACATGAGCATGAGAGGTAATGAGATATTATTGAGATAGTATTGATCACTTTGATTTATCCGCTCACACCGATGGGGAGGGTTGTTTGGTCGGCTATACCGATGATAATATTTAAAAAGCAGGGATTGTTGGCTGATACTTGAAGCTCGTGTTTATGTTTTTAAATGCGATGAATTACAAATAACCATAACATTATGATGCAGTTACAAATGAAAATTCCCTTTTTTTTTTCCGAACGCCTGGTTTTAACGTGAGCCAATAGAACAAGCAAATTGTTTGAAATTTCAGCAAAGTAAAGATCTTAACATCTGTTGTCTGAGAAATAAGGTACCGTGTCTCCTCTCATTAATAATCATAAAAAGAGTAATGGCTGCATTTATTTATTCTGAAATAACACAGCTAATGATATTTTACATATATAATTATTCCATCTGTGTTCAGAATTCACATGATCCAACCATGACTCTGACTAATGAGTCACCATATGCACATCCACATAAGATCTTACGTCATGCATCCGACTTCCCCACTGGAATTGTCTGAGACTTGACGTGTCTGACGCTCCTCTGTTTTAAATTATCTGATTTCTAGTCATCATATTCTAGGACAATGGGGAACACTTGATTTGCCTGTTCGTAGCATAGATCATAAATAACCCCTCTTCATTCAGTCAGCTCAGCTCTTTTTTTTTTTTTTTTTTGCAAACACCCAGGGTTAAGGGCACGCGTGCGAGTGCAGTCTGAGCAACGTCCATGCTGTCAAATCTCAAATGGGCCTTAATGGTGACTCTATGTGCGGGCATTTTTACAAGGCACTTCTGTAATGTGATTAAAATGAGATTTATTCATACGTACTTGCTGGATTATAGCTTAATCTAAGATGATTGGGGGGGTTAGGTGAGATTTAAAGGACCTGCCAGAGTTTTGGTTTTGATATGGTTAATAATAATAAGCAGATAAATAAAGAGAGATGGCAGCCATATAACTGAAGCCAATGGCAGCAGTCAACACAATTTCAACTAGTATTATGATGACAGTTAAAAGAAAACCTTTGGTGATTTGCAGAGTATTTTTGAACATCAAATGCATCTGGGAAATGTACCAGTTGGGTATTATTAGCGTTTTATCTAAGCAGCTGTGGGTGCACATGCTGTCCGTGCTGTCATTGTTTTTCACATGAAGAGCATAAAAAGTATTAGGCCTGTCAAAGACACCACATTCATCACGTTCCGAAAATGTATAAAATGTTAATATCTGGTCTACAATAAGGCGTCTTATCTAAGTCTTCGAATGGGATCGATTGCGCATAGAGTGTAAAGTGTGTGAGAGACATATGGACTGAGCCGGACCGGGCCATCGGGGAGGGTTCCTGAAAGAGACTGTAAACACTGCAGTAAAGCAGCTACTAAAAGCTACAGTCCAAGATCGGAAATTACCTTGAGTCACAGCGGCGCAGTCACTGCTGGCGAGGCTCCTCTGTCTCTCTTTATGTGATGGACCTTCCGCAATGTTTTCATGTCAACCCCGGTCCATCACTCCGGGGCCGGGAGCTCCAAAAAGGCCGATATTGTCCATTTTCACCAATCCTTGGATCGACACTAGTGGCTTAACAGATGGTTCGTTCACGTTAGCAGCTAGCAGTCAGTAATTAGCGCTCGCCCCTTTATCCGGTCCATTTTATTTATATGCCGTTCAATGTGAACACTTCACATCTCTAGCAGGTCGATTTGTAGAGAAAGTTGGCATGTCGAGCAGTCAGACTGAAACTGTTGAGATTCTGATTGGTTATTTCTATATATATATATATACACAGAGGTGGGCGTGTGTGTATATCTATATGTATATATATACATATATATATATATATATATGTATATATATTCTGCAGCCCTCAGTGCAGGATAAGCAGTGCAGAAAATTATTGAATATATATATTCATATATACATGTAATACAGTGTTATCACCGAAGGCGTCGTGTGCACTAAGTTCATGTGCTGTATGGCCCGCCCCTAAATAATTGTTTCGTAATGTCCACATTGATTTTTCTTCTCATAATTGTCCTCTTTTGCTCCTCTGTTCGTCTTTCGCTCCGAGTTTGTAAAGAAAGACGCCTGCGAGTGATTCTATGGATTTACGAGCGGCATTGTCTGACTAAAGGGAATGGAAATGAGCTTTGAGGGGAGAGTATTTGCACCCTGCGGGCGCTTCTTCATGTGTCTCAGTCATTATAGCAGCAAATCAATCATCTAATGGAATATATCCCAGTAGATGGCGCTGCACTCTTATGCATCCGTCATGTGATTTCTCATACACTGATGTGAATAAAAACAAATTAAAAAAAAAAAGAGTAAAAACCAAAGAGCAGTGATTATAATAATTCAAAAATACATATGTAATCATGTAGCGACTTCTGCAAAGCATAACCAGATGTTCAGGATTGTCAAGAACATATGAGTGTTGAAGTTTGACCTTCTTGTTCACACTCAAAGGGAGGATCTTGAAATTCTGCACAGTAGAGCTCAGTTCGAGATGCTCATCTCCCGCCTCTCCTCCTCTTCTTCTGTTCGGTCAAACAGGAAAATTGCACTTGCAGACTGAGAAAATGACCCATTATACTGTGAAAACAGTGCTGAAAAGTAACACTCGTAATTAAACGATAAATCGTCCGATCGATTCGGGGAGAATCGTGACGTAACGTGACGGCAATCCCTGCAATAAGCTTGCGCACATAAATAAAAGTATATTTTCACATACATGAAACTACATTAAAATCCAATCTAGATAATTTCAATGAATTGAAACACGCAATCTATTTCTGTATGCGATGAAACACCGCCGTGTTGTCGACATACCGTATATGGCTACATCTCCTGTAATATAGAAGGATATATCCATTTACATGTCCATACGGGGTCCGACAGGAAATTCCTACTATAAGAAAAAGCGCAGGAGCAATGTTCAGTACTACGGTGAAATAAGAACCCAACGCAGTGCCGGGCTCATGATGGGAGTCACTAAAAATGGCGAGCTGGAGTTACTACCTCACATTTTGAATTGCATTGCACTGACAATGCCTGGATGTGATGAAAGCGAGCTTCAGCAAACCGGATTTGACAGATTTGATGGTGGTGGTGCTGGCGGTGGTCGGGGCATCCAAGTGCTGGAGATGGAAGAAAAACCACCTCGGTGATTTGATTTTATCAGACACTCGAAACTTACTAAGTGCGCATTAGATTGGTGCTGAGAACGGACTTTAGAGTGAAGGAGGAGACTTCCTGTGTCCAGCAGCTCGGGCTGCGAAATGAATACGCGCTAATTCAATAGCTCTATTGATGAAGAGGGTCGTATTTGAGGGATGTCGAGGAAGGATTGCAGAAATGGGGAAAGTTCAAAATGAAAAAAAAAAACGTTGGTTTTATTCGATTTAACACAACCCTGGTCTCATTGTATTTACAAGTCGGAGACGGCCGATGGAGAGCTGCCTGTAAAGCGGACAACAAGTTCCAGGCATCAATTCCGAAAATGGAAAATGGTCTCCATGTACAGAGTGCTTTCACACCTCGCCGTTTCAAAGGGCTTTGCACTGGTTTAAATTCACCCATTCACACACCGATGGAGGCGATGCTGCCGTGCGAGGCCCTAACCGGGCCAGAAACCGGGGGGGTCCAGTGTCTTACCAGAGGACACTTCGGCATGCAGACAGTTAGAGCAGGGAATTGAACCAGCCTTCAGACTGGACACCCGTATTAGCAACTAAGCTAATGGAGGAACCACGTTTTCATTAAAGAAAGTCACTGGTGGGCTCGTGATGAATCCCACTTGGCTCCAGCGCTCATCTGATGGTAGAACAAGCGGTATAGATCATGGATCAATGACTGCAAGTCATTGATTCCCAAGAAATGTTGTTTAACAATACCAGCTGGCAAGCAACACTATACCGTTCATTATCACAAATAAATCCAGGTTTGGTATACATTAGATTGTTGTAAACCAACAGAAGGTCAGGAGGGCTCAAATCTGGTTTCCACAAATGCACCAATATTATCTATTTGAGGGCCAGGAAGTAACCGAGTATGTGAAACAAGTCTCAACGGCCGGAAATTGCCTAAACTGTGAAACGAGGCGCGTGCGGCGGCCAAATTAACCAAAGTGTTGTCTTGAGTGACATCTCGGGGCCATGAAATAATCAAAGCGGGGACAAGAGATATATCTCTTGGATAGAAATCGATCAAAGTGTCGGGGCAACTGATACATTTAGCCGGTAAATCAAAGTGAGGAAACAAACTGTAAAGCTTGTGGCCATAAACTAATTAAAGGGTGGGAACGAGTTTTGGCCGATGGCGGGAAAGAGTCCCGCCCGCAACTGCAACACCATCAATAACGGCACGGGCACAGGACTCAAAAATGGTATTCTGATGGAAACGCTGCGGAGGACGATGTATTAATCACTAACAACACCTTCCCTGTGAGGCGCAACCCTTTGAATAACCGGCACGAAACGCCACGTTCCCTCCCTTTGACTTGAACTTTTTCTTTTTTTTCTTCTTTGTGCAGTCGGTGTTGCTGCGCACGCGGTATGTTTTTTGACCCAGTTTCCCATCACGTTGGCATGGCGGGACTTCTTCTGCTCGCGCATTCGGAAAGCCGAGAGAGGCGGCGAGTTAGTAGAATTGAAAGTGTGACCGAGTAGGAGCCTGAAGTGAGGAATATTTTAGCGGCGCCTGAGGATGAAAGAGCTAAATGACGAGCAGAGAAAATGGCTTCTGCAATCCGACAATTTGTCATTAAGCAACTTTCCTCCATTAGTCTCGTTCCTTTATCTGGCTCTTTCATCCTGCGCTACAAGCTGCAAGTGTGTGTGTGTGTGTGTGTGTGTGTGTGTGTGCGTGTGTGTGAGCAAGAGGGAGTTTTTGTTTTCAGATGGTGATGTTTAAGTATTTTAAATTTTACTAATATGTTGGTGTGTTATGCATATGTGTGTGTCTGCTTGTGTTTGTGTATGTCCATGTGTGCGTGTGTGTGTGTGTGTGTGTGTGTGTGTATGTGTGTGTCTTTGCCTTGCCTACATAAGAAATCTGGGTCTTTGAAGATATATATAGTCAAGCCATGTAAGACATTTTGAATACATCTGAGGACCTTTGGGGATTGTGTGTGTGTGTGTGTGTGTGTGTGTGTCTGTGTGTGTGTGTGCATACATGCGTGTTTGCACCAGGTGTTCCTCATGTAATGAAGACATAAATTTAATGCGGATAATTACTCGGGAGGGTTAAGGCTGGTTAAGGTAGTTAAGGTGACATTTCCTCTGGTGACAGGAAGAAGGACTTGGTGACATTAAAACATTTAGATATCCACCAAACTTTAAATTTTGATAAATATCACAATATGTATGTTTATAGTATTTTCTAAGTTCTTGAGCAGAATTTTTCTTAATGTCTTACCTTTTTTTGGACAAAATTGTGATTTTTAAGGTGGTTAAAACACTTTAAGATAATATGTTCCTACACAGATGTTATGAATATTATACTTTTTGCAAATATTTCAGGCAAATGTATATAATAAATAAAAATCTGAAAAAAAAAAATCTAATTTTAATCTTTTTTTTTTTTTTTTTGCTGAATGATCCTGGTCATTTCTTAATGAATTTATCGATTGAAAATTCATTTGTTCACACGATTTAGGATTCTCAAAATACTTTCTCGACTAGATACTTTCTCGGCTGTTCACTCTCCAATTTTGAAAATAAAATACAGTGAAAATGCAATTTACTAAAAAAAAAAAAAAAAAAAAAAAAACGACATTAGACAAGTTGTGAGGTAAGTTTGTTTTAGATATAACAACAACAACAAAAAATACATGGATAGAAAAAAGAATAAAGAATAAATCAACAAAAATGTATTACCTCATGCAATTAAAAGATGGCCTTTGTGTGTGTATGTGTGTGTATGTGTGTGTATGTGTGTGTATGTGTGTGTGTGTGCGTGGCCGGGGGGGGTTGGTGCTCTACATGTATATTTTCTGCCTGTTGCTCACCCTTTGACAACTCCTTCGATTTGAGGGGAAACACATCTAATGTTCTTTGCGCTGAGATCAATAGTCAATCAAAAGAACATGTAAAAGAGTGGATTAATTATGCAGGGAGTCAATCACCTACACACACCACATCTGGGAGTGCGTTCATGCATGCATGCATGCGTGTGTGTGTGCGTGTGTGTGTGTGAGAGAGAGAGACAGAGAGAGAGAGAATAAGAGAGAGCGCCTGTCCCAATTTTAATCTTTTTTTATTAAATTTCCCAACATTAAAACTCCGCGAGCTCCCGATGTAGGATCTCCGGGTTGGAATCGTCTTCAAGTGCTTCAGCGAACCATTGAAAGAAGCGTTTCCAGAAGGAGATGACACTCAGGTTCTGATGGAAATATAAATATTTAAATGCCAATTTCTGATTTGTTTGCCTAGTTTTTAATCATGTGGATCCGAATAGCGATCCTGAGGTCTATTAGGTTCTTTGAGTGAACAGCAAATAGTTCCTCCCGCGGGAAGTCACGGAGGAATCGTCATATCCAACTGGGTTCCTTAAAAATGATGTCGTTTTTAGGAGCTTCCTGTGAGTTGATCTCGCCGAAAAGATTGTCTTAATCTTCGATTTGGGAATTTGAACTGTCGAGAGCTTCACGTGACCCTTGGCCACGGGTTTTTAGCAAAACCGTCAATCAAAAGATAAAACATGTAAAGGAGTGGATTAATGATGCAGGGAGTCAATCACGTACACACATCGGAAAATAGTCAGGAGTCACTTGATGTTTCAAAAAATATCTCAGAGTTAATTGACACTTCTGAGATTTTACGTAAAATAAATACGTTGTTTTGAGAAAAATAAGATGCAAACACAAACATACACACACACACACACACACATAAGTATATATGTAAACATATCCAGTATAGATATTAGCACCTCTATTATTTCTTGTCTCATAAAGTCATTTTTTTCTGTTGTTTTTTTTTTAAAAACCTTACTCCCTCACTTGTTCTATTTTTCATACAATTTTTTCAGTCATTTTACTAATAATCAACTAACACAACAAATCCTTAATTGTTTAATATAATTCTATTTGCATCTCTACCCACATTCTCCCTAACAGATTGTCTTTCTATTGGTTTAAATGTAACATCGACACATAATTTCTATAGAAAATCAAATTAATTCTAATTTGATAGTCATACTATTTACTAAAACTTATTGAAATAATAATAATAATAATAGTGATAATAACATTTATTATTATCATTATTATTAATATTATCAGCATTATTATAATAATAGAAATAATATGATTATAAGCTTTCCTACTGTTTGAATTTCTTCATTATAAGCACAACAAAAACTGAAGTAAGTTGCCTTTGGCCTATTTCTCTGTTCTTTCTTTTTTAATCCTGTTTCTTCATCCTTTCCCTTCATAACTCTCTCTCTTTCTCTCTTTCTCTCTCACCCTTTCCATCTTCCACTCCATTCATCCGTGGCTTGCCAGCGCGTTGTTACAGGAACGGAGCCGCGGACTGCACAAGTGTGTGTTTGAGTCTGTGTGTATGTGCATGTGCATGTGCGTGTCTGTGCGTGTGTGTGTGTCTGTGCTGTCATTGCGCTAACACACACGCACTCACAGATACCCATGCACTTACACACCGACACACACACAGTGCGAGATATATATTTGCTGTATAATTTCATTTGGAAATACAAATGTCAAATTAGATATCTGCTGAAAAGCTACTTCAGATTATGTGCAATAATCTCATCACTCTGTCCCCGAACCACCCCGGTTTTTGTATTTTAACACGAGATGCTGCCAGAATTCTTCATTTTGTCATTATACTTCCACAAAACAGGGAGGGCAAATCACCTTTTTGTCTTTGCGCCTGCCTCCCGCGACCTTCGGGGAAGCATCCGCAACCTGTCAGGAATGCCTCTTTGTCTTAAAACGCCACATATATCACAATAACAGCGTATAAAAAGTCCTCCGTGAAGCTGAAACCCGGATCGCACTTTACAAGTTGATTTGATTTTGACCTCCGCCGGGTCACCCATGGCGACCGGGGTGAGCTGCTGATGACTGACAGACAATTTCCTGCTACTTTGGCCAAAAATGAAGGAGCGAGAAATAACTTTGCCTGTAATTATTGATGTTTTACCTGAAAATATTCAAAAATAGACATTGGATGCTTGTTCTATTCTGACGTGATGGTTGCATGTTGCATGCTCGGTCGCTCTCTATGTGACCGACTGTGAAAAGCCCACAGCTGTCATTGGCTGACTGCAAAATAATGAGCCAATGAATGAATGCTCTTGTAATGACGATAAGGTTTGACCTGCTGGGTATAAAAGGAAATGATCTTCTTATAAAAAAAGACAATGATAAATACCCGCCCCAAACACTGCCATGAATAAGAAGGAAACAAGTCTAATAAGAATTATTTTCTCGCACTTTGCCTGGAGCCTCGGTCCACAGGGCGAGGGGGTCCTTGAATCTGTCGGACATGTTGGAAGTTATTCGGAGTTTTCTTGCTCGCAGAACTGATTCAGGATCCCAATAAGTCTGCTAATGTCCAAAGTGTGTGTGTGTGTTTTTTTTTTTTTTTTTTTTTTTCCATCTGAACCCATGTGCGTGTTTAATCTTCCTTTTATTTGGCTACAAAAGGCGTCCGGGGTGATTGTTATCCCACACCTGTCCCCGATCCTTTGCCACATAAAGACTTTTTGTTCGCGGACCATTTCGATGCAAAATACACATCTGCGCCGCCACAGCCATGTCGGACCCGAAGCGACTTTCCTACAGTAAACAGAGTGTGATGGGACTGCAGAGTGACGACAACTTAGAGCCAAAGGTGTTTTCACGGCTTTTACTCCCGCTGAATGTAATGTGCAGGTACGCAGGTGGCTGCGCAAACTGCGCCTTCATAACCGTGTTATTGCCAGTTGCTTTTTTGATTGTCACGTGGAAGCTTCTTTCGTTTGGCAGTAAACCACTTTTGGATCGCGTAAGTTAAAACGCTTGTTCGTGGGGAAGGAAGATTTGTCTTCTAATGATAGTTATAACTGTTTTAATTAACTTTCTTGGAAGGGGGGGGTGCACGTTTCCAAAAAGTAACTGTAATCAAAAGTGACAAGTTGCAATCTAATTAATATGAAAGACAAAAAAAAAAATACAATTCTTACCCAATTAGTAATAATTGTGTTTTTCTTAATGTCTCGGTTAAAATCATATCATAGATATTTGTAAATTGGTAAGAAATTAACTGAAATCATCAAGAATGTGCGCTGGAAAGATGAAAGATATTAAAAAAATGATAATTCAGATAATCATTATGTGTCTGTGGAGGTTCTCATGGTGAATTCTTGTCAAAATCTTCTTGTCGTGGCAACCGGACTTGAATTTCTTCACTTGAAGACTTTTCACCCCTCATCCGAAAGACATCTTTGGTTTCTTCTCGGTTGAAGGGTGAAAAGTCCAGTTGCCATGACGAGAAGACTTGACCAAGAATAATGTCAGGGCTCATCGGCGGTGCGGTGGCCAACACTCGCGGCAAGAAACTTCCGGGTTCAAATCCGGCAGGAGGTCTTCGGCTCGGAGTCTTGGGTTTCCGATGAAATCGTCCCACGGTCAGAGAAAAATGCCAGAGGCTCATTGGAGGTGGTTGTATGTCTATATGAGGCTTGTCAATATTTGTAAGTCTCTAAAAAATAATATTCATTTGTACAGTGGTCCCTTAAGATATGAATCTAATTTGTTCTAGAAGTGGTTTCGTATGTTGATTTAAGATAAGATAAACTTTATTGATCCCCAAAGGGGAAATTCCTTTGTCACAGCAGCATAACAGTTATGTCAAAAAAAAAGGAAAATAAAAATGAATGTAAATATAAATAGGAGATAGCAGGACATTTTTTTTCCACGAATAAATATACGGCAGATAATCTTAAATGAATAAATGAACGAAGGAGATCCGTGTACCGTACATACTATTTGGACCAACTGGCTAAGGGATGCTGGAATATGCAATTCACAAGAAGCGGCGGCGTTATGAAGCAAAATATGGGAGCTCGCTTGGCGCTCACCGTGAGAATTTAGAATTTTGATTTTCTTGCTCATGTATTCAAGTCATGACATTTTTTTTGTATTTCAAGGATAAAATTTGCTGAAATTGTGCTTCGTATCTCAAGGGGCCGCTATTCTTTATTGATCCCTCGTGGTGACCCTTGACCTCTCGCCCAATCACAGGCTCCACCCACCTGTCGACCCTGCAGGATAAACATTATAGATAATGAATTAATGAATAGTTTGGACCAAAGGGATCATATATATATATATGTATTTGTATATGCACCCTTTTGCGCTGAGTGCAGGATAACGGGTTTAGATGATGAATATATAAATGAACATAGTTCGGTAAAAGATTGTATTCAACATTTAGAGTGACTCAAATACACACTTACGCACATCCGCGCCTGCACACTTCCAGGTAGCAGGTGTTGATAAAACTAAGACTTTTATTTTGGAGGTCAGGACCCGGGAAGTTTGAGAAGCCCAACTTCTAGTCGTCTCATTACTCGATCGGGATGTTGAACAAACAGAATGAGAGATTAATGGAGAAAAATCCTAAAAAGAACATCCTTCTAGTTCTGCCTTGAATTGCGACGGCGTCTTCCATCCTGAGAGCCGCAGTCATTCTCTCCAGGGGCGGAACCAAAGCACTTTTAATCCGCCCTTTGAAAAAGAACTTCCTCTCAACAAATGCTCACTTTCACCTGCGACAACATGCGGCTGTGTGAAAGTCACACAGCCCCTTTGAGGTGCAGAGGCGTCGGAGGTTTTCCTTCCTGAACACACTCTCTGTGCTGCATTCAAAAGAAGAAGAAGAAGAAGAGGAAGAAGAAGAAGAAGAAGAAGAAGAAGAACTCTCAGACGCGACCATTTTCATGTTTCCGAACAATAGAAGTTTTCAAGTATATAGATGCTATACATTAACATTCTACCTGCTGAAACATTTATATAGGCGCCAACGATGCAGTCGTCTGTTTATATATACACTAAAAGTACATATATATGTATATATAAATATCTGTCTGTGTGGGTGAGTGTGTGGAGGTGAATGTATGAATGCGTTTCCTTTAAGTCCCCAAGCTTTCAGTTAGTCATTTTTCTACTTAAAAAAAAAAAATTCTATATATTTAGTAATTATTTTCAAATTTATTAAGTTACTCATTTTGGGTGGATAATTATAAATGATGTGGAAAAAAAATATCTTTTTTAAGTTAATTGGAAAACGAACTTACATTTTTTTTGTTCTAATATAATACCTGAAAACTAAAAATAATTCATCATATTTGAAATTATCCGCAAAAAATGAATGAACAGTTTAATGATAATGCAGCCCCCCGATATATATATATATATATGTATTTTTTTGCCTGTCTTGATAAAGGCCTTTGAACAGTAGCTCTCTGATTGGAAGTAGTGATCATGTTTTTTTGCCCGTTTCTGGAAATGGCTCTACTTTATTTGCTGTGCGATCCAATTCTGTGTGAAGTCATACAAGCTTTTCATCGCATTTCAAATCATGTAGTTTCCATGCCGACCCGCGTACAACCGGGTGAATGGCAGGTCAGTCAAACCAAACTGATAGACCTACAGCGCCCTTTGTGTTCTAGAAGTCATCCTTGACTCGAGACCGCAATACAATTTTTTGCTTCCAAATGCAGACTGACACGTTTTCCTCTCAGGATATATTCTGTACAGCCCTGCGGACATTTGTTCCGGCGTTCTTCTTTTACTAAGTCTTTCAAGATCCCCATTTTTTTTACCTCAGTTCGAGGGAAATATGTGAACAGGAAACAAATTAAAACTTTTTATACCGAACGTGTTTTGTGCTACATCCGTCTGCTATTACTGCGTGAATGGCCACTTCAGAGACAACAACAACACTTGTGAGACAAAGAGCCGGGGAATATTGGGAGCTTTGCAAAATTACGAGTCGTTTCCTCCGCAAATGGCTTTTGTTATTTGTCTCTATTTCATTTGTAATTTGTGTCAGCGGTGCCGTTAGCATACGCTGACTACTACATCGCCAACCAGCAGCCCTTTCGGCCCCCGAGGGTCTTGAGGGCCGGGATTTTGTCCCATTTGGGCATCCAGCTGTGAGTGTGAACATCTGTAGTGTCTGGCGACACGTCGCCGGACCGACATCCCAAAAGACGGAGTGAGAGACAAATGCCGTTTCCTGGCGGAACTGATGAATCAAAGCAGAACGTCACGTTAAGGACATAAAAATAGAGAAGCTCTGGTTTATAGATAGAAAGGAAATAAAATGGAAAAAAAAAGAAAACTTTCAGTTGTCATACATAGTTGTGAGGGTTTCTCATGCAAACCTTTTGCGGATTAAACATTAAGATGGAGTCCAAGTGATTGAATCATGTGGAGGTGATGGTCTAACACAGTGATCCCCAACGCCCGGCTCACGGGCCGATACTGGTCCGTGGATCAATTGGGACCGGGCCGCCCGAGAAATAATCAATTATTTCCGTCGTATTTATTATCTGAGTCTTGACAATCTTTATTTGAACAAATCTTTGATTTTGAAAAATGACCGGAATCTCTCGGTTACATCTCCGTCACTTAAGCGAAAAATGTAACCCATGAGTTGGCAAAATTAGTAAAAAACAGAAATCGGACGGAAAGTTTCTTTCCGAAGGGGAAAAGGTCTAGTAAAGAAACAGAAGAAAAGCCTACAACTTCCAAGAAAAAGAAAGATTTTAACAGACAATACCCTGGAGTTCTACTTGATATGTGGATTTATTGGAACAGGTGATTCCCACAGGCCGAGCCGCTCTGCATAACATGCAGCAATGAGGGAATGAAGCCTTCGTTAAACACATGTTATGTTGTTGGCGCGATGTTACGAGGAAGCTGCTAATAGAGTTGCATATGAGTACACAGTGGATTCACATATATATACGTATATATACGTATGATATATACTCTTGTCGTTACCAAAAAAAGAAATGAAAATCTCAGACAATATTCGATAATTCTCATCGTTTCCCAAGAAACCGCGACGGGGGAGTGAACCGCCGACGGCAGTCCCTTCCGTAACCAGTTTTGTTGGCGTCTGCGTGGCCCTTCCTTCACATTTGACATCATCTTCGTCACATCGGCATCAGTTTAAAATCAGTTGGCTTTTAAAACAGCCGGATTTCCGTATTAACTCCGGTGGCCATTTTCTCTGTTTTCGAAATGCATTTCTCGGCCTTAAAATATGGCGAAAGGTCTGATCTGAGAAGAAAATGAATCTCTCCTTCTTCGTCGGTTGCTTCGACCGTAATAGAAGATTAAGAGCAGACGATTTCTGACATTTATTGTTAACGAAGAACCATCTTATCATTGCGTTAATTACATTTCCCAGGCGGCATGATTAGCGTTCAGCCTCACAGGAAGGTGCCCGGTTTGATTCCGACATGTTTCCCTCGTGGATTCCTTCTGCTTCTCCTGTTTCCTCCCGCTGTCCAAAAACACCCAATGGGTTCGTTGGAGACCCTAAATTGCCCAAATGAGTGAGTGAATGGTTATTTGTCTCAGTAGGATGTGTGAATGCATTAGTGAACGGCTGCATGTCTGTCACGTGAATGGTTTTTTGTCTTTATATTAAATGTGAATGAGAGGGTGAATGGTTTTATGTCTCTGTAAGCGGCCCAGCCAATCCAGGATTAACCTCGCCTCTCACCCAATGACGGCTCGGATAAGCTCCAGCTGGGATAGGCTACCCTCGGCGCAGGCCAAGGGTTATAGACAATGAACGAATGAATTACACAAATTACGTTTCCCCTCCAGTGCCGTCAAACTCAGCCTCCTTCTGAACTGATCACATTTACCCGCAGTCGCCGTTAAGTCTAAAATCAAATAAAAACCGTTAAGGACCAAAGTATTCCAGTTGATGTTTGCAGCGTCTAATTAATCAGGCTCGGGGTTCGAGTGTTGAGAAACCGAAATGAATGGCGCTAATCAGAACGCCGCTCCTCCACCGAGTGACGGCGCTGGAAGGTCGAGGCAAATCAAGGTCGCGTTTTTTGCCGAATTACCCCCGTCTGTTCGTTCACATGGAAACAAGTTCTCTCTGGCGCTGAAACTCGCTGAAAAAATATTCACACAATTAAAAGCTCCCCAGCCGTTCAAAAAATAGGGCCGTCCTCCATTTCTGTTTATTTTTTATTCATAAATTCTTTTCAGACACGATGAATTCCTCTGACAGTAACTGGAATACCAAATGAATAAGTAATCAAGTGTTTGGATGGAATTTTTCAGGTAATTCGGGTTCATCTCAGGGCTGCGTTTTCACCAAATGCTGCTTTGCAAAGGATGCTTTTAAAGCCAGACCTCCATCTGACGTCTAGTTGGAGAGGGTCGTCCTGAGTCCTTCGCCGAGCCGCCGGGTCGTTTCGGGGCGAAAGACAGAAGCGCTATAAAAAAAAATAGTCAGGTCTTTTAAGAGGCGGAGTGACGCATGTGTCAGGTCGCCATGGTGACATGACACAGGAAGCTGCGAATTGATGAGAACAGTATTAAACTGTATTAAAAGGATAATATAAAAATATCAAAAAATATCCTGCTTCACGTCCAATTAGTTCCTTTTGACCGCAGGGCGAGAGCCGTGCAAGTGTGTGTTCCGGGTTTCGGACCTTCGGCTGTGCGGAGCTGCGAAAACACATCTTCTGTTTTATTTTTTCTTCACCGAACGCAGATCGGTGACCTTCGGGGTCAACGGCGGGTCAGTCGAGCCGAGACGACAAAAAACCCACAGCTCCCGCTTGTGTTCGGGGTGTCACATTTTAATTGGGCCGACACCGCCGTCCGCTCGACGGCCTTGCGGATGCAGATCGGCGGTGAGATTTTTTTTCCCCTCGTCAGGATCTACCGGCCAGGCGTCTCTGCGCAGGGCGCTATTATCCAGGGCAGTGGGGCTGCTGACTGTCAGCACACTGCTGGGCTCTGACCTCAGTCGGCCTTTTACACACTCATACATCACACTGTCACATTGGGTTAGGCCCGGTTTGTCGAGGTGTGGATTTCAGCTGATTGAGGCAGAGGTGGTGAAACCTTCCAGTCCACTCAGGATTCTGTTCAATGGAGGATTCAAGGCTGGCAGAGCAGAAGCATGAAAGTAAACTACAGTGGAAATCACTATTTGTGTTCTTTAAACAGGCTGGGTATACTCCTGTCAGTGCAAAATACTCGGATACATATATTTATTTTGATGCGGTCCTGTGACCCCAGGGGGTCAACCAAAGGTCATCTTGTTTCCAACACTCAGGGATTTTTTTTCTGGATATTTTTTGAGGCCATTTTAGGGGGCCGTCGGTTGCGCTGTCTTTTTAAAGGATATTTCTGGCCCTGGCGTCGAC
Organism: Fistularia commersonii; assembly: GCF_037954325.1. NCBI lineage: Eukaryota > Metazoa > Chordata > Actinopteri > Syngnathiformes > Fistulariidae > Fistularia > Fistularia commersonii. The sequence goes on along the minus strand of NC_141306.1, from coordinate 4,957,126 downwards.
ATTTTTTATTTCATTTTCTCAATTTGGGATTTCACACGCTGTGAATCATCAGCGGGCCCGCTTTCCCGCATGCTGGTCTCCACCGCGGCTTCTAGTTTTGAGTTTCGTCCCAGAGTGTCGGTGCGATGCGCCTGAGAAAAGCCCCTCGACCGGCGCGACGCTGCGTCTGACGCTGGAAACCCCTCGCCGCTAGCCAAGTTCCCCTAGGGCAACACGTTGAGGAGGCAGTGGGTTTTTTATATTTGAATATCAGGTACAAATAACTTCAAATAGATACATATATCAATACATTTTGTTTATAAATATAATTGCCATGTTGAAATCCTATTTTTTCATATTGTTTTTGTTCTATTTTCATCTCATAATTTTAAAATTCCATTTGTTTATCCATCTATTTATCCATCTATTTACACATTCATGTGTTTATATATGTATATATATATATATGTATTTATGAATGTAGTTATATGTGTTTGATGCTCATCTTTTTACTTATTTATCTATCTAACTATATATTTTTTCATCATTCGTAGTACCGATTATTTATTTATTTATTTATTTTATTTAATATTTATTAATTTATTAATCCACCTAGCTGTGTTTTATACATACAAACATACATACATACATACAACCCATAATCAAAATAACACATAATTTACATGTTTACTCTAGCATTGTTTGAATCTAAGCTTGCCAGGAGAGAGTTAAACAACATTTCCTTGCGAGCTAATTTCAAGTCCTCTTATGGGAGTAGCTTTTTCTGTGTTATGATCGGCCATCTTTATGAGCTGTGTGGGACGTTGAAGAGTTCTCTCTTCATCCGGCTCTTCATATCTCATTAGCTTCATTTCATTGACAAGTTTGTCAGAGGAAACATGAGCCGCAGCCTCTCGCGGCTTGTCTTCATCGCCGCGTCTTCATCCCTCGGCCGCGGTTCTGGTCAAATGTTTCGACTTTTATTACCTTCCCGTTGCATGAAAAAAAAAGGGTTTTTTTTTTTTGCCGGCGCAGCAGAAAAAGGGAAGAAACGCACCGGCTGCAGGTCGTTTCCCGACTGCATGAATTTAAAATAGAAACATTTAAATGAACCCAAAAAGCACTTCATCTCATTCTGCTGAGGAGTTAGCGAGCTGCGGCGGCAAAGTGGGGTCTCAACCCGACCGTCGCCAGGCGTCATGGGATGGGCCGTACAAATGGAATTTAAAAAAAGAAAATGTGTTTGGATGAAATACTTGTCATTTGTTTGCTTTAAGGAAGCTCACCTGCTGCTTGCAGGAAAAGGATGAAACCACACAATTACCGGCTCCCTTAAAGATAAGCAAAAAAAAAACACATAGCAGCGGCTCAGTCGGAAGAGCTGGTTGGCGGTTCGATCCTCCTGGCTGCATGCCGAAGTGGTCATCGGCTTGCATAACAGCTCGTGTGTGTGTGTGTGTGTGTGTGTGTGTGTGTGTGTGAGAACGGGTGAATGTAGTCCAGTGCTTTAAAACTGCAAGGTGGTGACGCACTAAATAGTACTTGGATCTGAAAGATATCCCTTGATATAAAAGGAAAGGAAGTGAAAATGAGCAAAAGAAATCGTCTCAACATCGGCAGGAAGTGATGTCACATCAATCACAGTGTAGAAACATTCTTTAAAAATTTAAATAATCCATTTATCATTATTATTGTGTTTTTTAAAAAGGCCAAAACAACAGCGGTAAATAGAAAAAACCTGCTGCGGCCACTCCTCCCGAGCAGCGGGTCTCACCGCCGTGCCATTTGCTGCGTCGGGGCCCGGGAGGGTTTAAGGGGCCCCCGGTTTACGGCCCCCGGAAGATGCTCGCCGCCGCGTTTGTTGCCTGTTATCTCTGCGTTTGAAAGCCACAGTAAAGCATCGCCGCGGATCCTCTGCAGTCTCCTCGGCTCCCTCGCTTTGATTGCAGATGAGTTTTTCTTCATCGTAGATAAAGAGCGTGGGATGCGGTAAAGCCTCTGAAGATATTTCATGATTTATTGCTCCATATTTGACCTATAGCTTGACAGGAGCAGGTGTCCCGGACTTAAAGGAGATAAATAAGGGTGACTTTTTTGGGAGTTTGCGGAACTATAGGGAAGAACAACAACAACAACAACAACAATAACATATTGGCCTCCTGCTTCTGATCCAAGAGGATGAAAAGGAGCTGATTAACTAGCATTTATGCTAAAAACTGCTATCTCCTTCTATCTTTGCATCATGTTTTGGTTTTTTAAGGAAATCGCAAAACCAACGGATGGATCTTAATTTTTCCAATATTAGTCAATATCTTGATCATTATAATTCCTGCTTACTTGTTTGTTAAAATGCGTTGTGCCCACTTGCCTGTATGTCTGCGCGTTGCAAATATATGTGTGTGTATGTGTGTGTGTGTGTGCGCGCGCATGTGCTCAGGCGCAAAGGCAGGACAACCGCAGGTTTGCTCTTTTCACTGGATTTTCAAAAAGAAGACAAACACACAATATTATCTCTTATTTTTAACCTTGTGTTTCACCCGCAAATGATGGGGGAAGCGCGCGAAGAAGAGAGTCGGGGAGAGATAACGGAGGAGCGAAGCGGGTAGAGATGAAGAAATGGGGGTGGGCGGGCGGCTGCGGCGGCGGTGGGGGCTGGTAGACTCCACAACCTCATTATGTCTGTTGGCATTTTAACTCCTTTTGATGATTTAGTAAGAAGAGGATGGAGGAGGAGGCGGAGGAGGAGGAGGAGACGAGTTCTCTCCTCCGTCCACGACACCATTCTGATCCGCGCATATCCCTCGCCGCGTGATGGAGAAGAGGGGGAGAAGAAAGAGAATTGAGTGTCTTTAATTTAGAGGGATCCCGAATGCGTGAAATCCTTTATGCTATCTGGGTCACAGTGTGCCTTACAGGCGGAGGAGAGGCAGCCTGCTGCTCCGCTCATTCACTCCTCTGTCAGCCGCCCATGTACGTACAGCAGCCCCCTCACCCGCCTCGCCCCGTCCCAAAATAAAGGCCCCGACACCCCGTGACCCCCCGCCGTCCCCGGAAGTGCCCGGAGCACACCCGCCCACGAGCGCCCGTACACGCGCAAACAAGCACGAAATGGCCCTTTTCTCGATTTGGATCCTATTTTTGGGGTCATTTCTCGCCGATTTGATGGGATTACTCCGGAAACGTGGCTAAATATTAAGAATCGAGGGAATTTCCGCTGATTTGGAGGGGGATGTCTTTCGGTGCGTCGTCGAAATCAGGTGGATTCCCCATCCGCCGAGCACATCTTCCAGGTGGATTATAATACACCTAGAGTATTTATACAAATTGAATTATTTCCCTGATTTTGCTCCTTTATGATCATCACGTCCGAAATAGAATTTTTCAAAAATAATAATTATAAAAAAAAAAATCTGCTATTTTCTCCTCCCAATCCCGATTTAAAGAACCCCCCCGTCCCCCCTGGGACCCTCTCATTTGGGGTGGAGCCAAGCAGACAATCAGCCTACAGATTTCAGACAATAGACGGATTCAATATTCATGGCGGTGTTTTGTTCAGGCAGGAGGAAAAAAAAAATGGATGGGTATACCGACACTGGAAAAGAAGCACTAGAATGTGTTTTTAAAGATACGATTCTGCATTTCGATAATAAATATCAAAATTTAAGAAGGATAAAATGCGAAATAACACGGTAAATCCGGTTGACGTGGGTTCTATAGAACCGAGGGGGTTTCCATAGCAGAAGCAATGATTCAACGCAGATGAGCATTTTCAGGTTATTTGCATTCATTAGCCGAGGGAGGGCGAGAAAAGAGAGAGCGAGGAAGGAAGGGGGATGTGTGTGTGCGTGTGTGTGTGTGTGCGTGTGTGTGTGTGTGTGTGTTGGAAAAAATGCTTGCATCGGCAGGTTCATCCTGAGAGCCTCTCAAATCAAATGACCAAGAATAATGTGCAGAAAAAAATGCTGAGGTTGGCAAGACTAGACGCGCACGCACACGTGCACGCACGCATGCGCACCGACATGCACATGCCCGCACGCACACACACACACACACACACACATAGGGGGTTGCAATTTAAATGTAATTCAGCCTGCAGACAGACCAACCTGCGTTTATATTATTAAGCAGCGACACCTTATTTTCGAGTGGGACGTACTTTAACGCTTGTCACCGTAAAGTGCGACACAAACATCGACACAAACATCCAGCTGAGGGAGGGGGGGGGGGGGGGGGGGGCAGAGTTCAGCCAATCAGAGAGCCCGATTTGTCAAAACATTAGTGTCGCCGTGCATCAGTGTGATTGACAGGCGTGCCGGGAAGACAGGAACGACCAATGAACGCGGCATTCCTGTCTCTCCTTCATCAACAGGCTCGCCGCTTCCTGTTTCCACCACCAGTTGTGAACTTATTTGTGACGGTCAGCCTCTAATTCACCTTTTCCCCATCTTATCTGAAGTCCACGTTTCCCGTCGATGACATGGGCGACTGCAGCTGAAATCTGTAATAACCCTCTCGGTAAGAGGACCAAAAGGCCGCCGAGGTGAAAAATGGACACCAGTTCACGGGATTCCACGTTTCGGGGTGATATTTTATGGTTGCATGAATTCAAATGAAAAATGGAGGCGCTTTCAGTGTCAGCGGTACAGCAATAGAGGTGTATTTGTGGCGGGTACGGCGTCGGAAGCCGGGGCTTTTTCTCGTGAAAATCCGCTGGCGGTTCTCTCCTGACGTAAAAACACACGGAAGTGTTTTTTTCGAGTCCACGTTCTTAGAACCTGTGGAATTTCACGGAAATTTAGCGTGGTGATTTCGAGGCCTGTCGCAGCTTTGCACCCACAGTAAAACAGTCTGACGGGTCGGGGGGGTCGGAGAGGGGAGGGGAGACGGAGCTCGGGGGGCTGATTTAATGAGCCTTTCGCATCTTCGCCGTACCGGCCGAGTGCACTTTGACTCCCACCGCTCCATCTTTGAGACGGCCACGTGACGCCGGGCGGATCAATCGGGCCGATTTTGCAAGTAAATGCAGACAAACAGACCGGTCTTCAGTTGTTACTTCATTATTAATGAAAGGATTAGAACGGCGATTTTTTTCCGAAATAAAGGAGTTTTCTGGAATCCCTTTTTTTTTTTAACGCATCAGGGCTGATGGAGTTGAAGGCAAAATAACTACGTCATATTCGTATGTGCTTATACTACACGCAGATGCATTAAGTCAGTTCTATCTATCTATCTATCTATCTATCTATCTATCTATCTATCTATCTATCTATCTATCTATCTATCTATCTATCTATCTATCTATCTATCTATCTATCTATCTCCATCCATCCATCCATCCATCCATCCATCCATCCATCCTATCTGTCATTTTGCACTTATACTTCAGCAGACAAAGCATATATTTTGCTGACTATGAATCCTTTTTCTGGTTTATTTACATCCCCTTTTTTTCAGGATTTCTTTTAAAAAAATGCTTTAAAAAGGCGGCATTCTTTAATTAAGCAAAGTGAAAACATTGATTTCTCAAGAGCAGATGGAGAACGTTCCACTATTGTGTCTCATCGTCCGACATTCCAATAGTTAACAATCTATTTACACTGAGCATTGTGTGTGCGTATGTGTGCAGTGCTTGTGAGTGTGTGTGTGTGTGTGTGTGTGTGTGTGTGCGATGCTGTATATGCATGTTCCGGGCCAGCATTGTGATGGTGTATAACAAATAGGAGCTGTCAGCCCAAGCGGGGAGGGAGAGAGAGGACTGCACTGATGATTGATTACAACAGTATGAGAGAGAGAGAGAGAGAGACGCCAATGTTCTTGGTGGTTCCGTTGGGAACCGAAGAAGATACAAGACTGTGGTTGGGGGTTTTTTGCTTCGGAAGCAGGAAGCTGGATATCCCGGAATAATTACGGTCAGCTGACGGAAACGCATCAGAAACGTGAAGTGCAGCCGCGCTGTAACAGAACACCGTTCTCGACGCCCGACATCCCTGACAGCTCCGGGGTTGGTAACCCGAAGCTCTTTGTTCTGAAATAAAGCTCATTTGAAATCATTTTTATCTCCTCTGCAGAGCTGTAAATTTGTCAACGTGTTAAATGAGCTTTTGTTGATATGATCGTGTTTTATGCTCGGAGGGGGTGAAGAGCGAGAGGAGAAAGAGAGAGAGGGTTATCTCCCGCGGAACAGAACCGAACCGAACCGAACGCCGGCCCAAATTCAATACTAGGCTTTCAATTCGCTTTTCTTATTTTTGTTAACTCTGCGACTCCGGGTTTTATTTGACCCCGACGGCCACGGCAGCTGCAGAGCTGTCTCGGTTTCCCCGTTCGGACTAATCGACTCCGCTCTAATAGGCCGATCCGTCACGTATTCCTCGACTTCGATTGGCTGTTTCGTCTTCGTTTGATAATTCATTTATTTCTTTTTTATTCAAATTTGCAGCTGATTTTTCCTCTCCTCTGTTTGGTGTTTTGGCCACAACAGCATCCCACACATACAGGAGGGAAGCCTAATGTCATGGAGACGTACATTTTAAACACCATGTAATTGCATATACTCACAGGTGGTCAAAGCCGCTAATGCACGTGGAAATTGGCTTTTCAGTTAAAGGTTGCCGAAACCCTGGCTGATGTGTATTTTCACACCTTTATGTGGCCGCCGCCTTTCATCAGGATTTCTTTTACAAAAACACGGCAATATCCAGAAATCACACACACTGTATGTAGCACGATTTTATTTTTCATTTGCCTGAAGCTATTTTCTTTTTATTCAGTGTGTCACACTTGATTTTTGGCGTTTTCCGGTCATCGTAAAATATTGTGTTGTTCGTACATTAGATGCATTTCCCTGCCAATTTTTACGAATCAGGTTGAGTTTAAAATAATTTATTTGGTCATTTGTCTTCAAACACCCTTTCTCTCCGTCGACATTTAAGTAACATTTTTCATATTTTTAAACTTTACCAAGTGAGAGATCACAAAACAGATTAATTGCAGATGAACTCTTTGTTCCTGTCCTTGCAACTTTGTCGTTATTTTTTTACTGCAGATTTCAAGACAGTTTTTTGCTACTCAATATATTTTTTTTTAAGAGAATAAAGAAATTGACTGATAATTTCCCAGTGATTTTGGAAAGCTATGACGCACAAAAATAATAATGATAATGATAATGATAATGATAATAATAATAATAATAATAATAATAATAATAATAACAATTAATTATTGATATAATTATATTATTATTATTATTATTATTATTATTGTTGTTGTTGTTGTTGTTGTTGTTGTTGTTGTTATTAAATAATTGTAATAATTATTGTAATCATGTTTATAATAATATAACATAATATCATAATGATAATAATAATAACAATAATAATTATTATTGTTATTATTATTGATAATATTTTATAACTATTTGCACTATAGTATTATAAACATAGCTATCATTATTATTCATAATAATAATATTAATAATGCTGGCAATGATTATGATAATAATGCAATAATAAAATGATACATGTATATTATTATTATTATCGTTGCTGTTGTTGTTACCATTGTTATTTACCAATATGCACTTGATTGTTGTGTCTGGACGGAGTTCAAATAAATGATCCAAAATCTGAAACAAGTTTCTCTCCATGACGCCGTGAGCACGCCCGACCTCAGCTGATTCAGAAGGCTAAGCAGGGTTTCGGGCGGGTTTGCACTCAGATAGGAGACTGCCTGGGTTGCCAGGTGTTAGAGCCTTTCAGCTGCACGGCGGTGCACTGATTACCACTCTCCTCTCACAGCGAGAGGCATCCTGGTTCAATTCCAGTCTCCCACTGTTTTCATGTTCTCCCCTTTGCCTGCGCGGTTTCGGGGTTCTCCGGCTTTGCACCGCCACCTAAATGGAGCCTCTAATTGCCAATTGTTGTGAACGAGAGAGTGAATGGCCACCTGTCTCGATACGTAAGCCTGATGATTGACGGGTGACGGGTCCGGGGACTGGCCCCGGCCTCTCGGCGATATGCAGAAAAAGGATAATCTGCGGTAAATACTGTCTTTTTTTTAATGCACACAGAAGAGGTATCGCGGTTCCATACATGTCGGTGTGTTTTCCGGCCCCACCCAGCAGCGCGGCTACACTGCGGCTTGATAAAGTAGCACTTTGCAGACTTCAACAGAAACAGCAGGTTCTCTGTCAGCCCCTTTAAAGTGCAGCCGACTGCACTTCTGGCTCCGCTGGGAAAGAGGCATATAGGCTTTGTAAAATTACATTACTGCGGGGTTATTTTTCTTCCACTTTTCACCGACTACAATTGGGGCCAAAGGATGTCAAAGTCTGTCTGTTCATCCATCTCATATTTTCAATCAAAAAGCGAAAAGCTCCACGTTCGCGGCTCCGCCTTGACATCGGTGTTAGTGCCACCGCGAAGCCGGGTGATGTTAAAATAATGAAAATCGTGATTTTCGGAAAGCCCTCTTTTCAGTATCGGTGAGGATCTGCCTAAGGAAGGAAAATATACATACATGACACAGCATAGGTGGCTAAAATATGCCAAAATATTCCCGGTTGGTCGCAGACATTTTTTTTTTTTGACAAAATAAGCACAGAAAAAATAGTAATGTTTTTTAACCAATGTATGTCTCACTGTTTTTTTTTTTCCTTTTTTTTTCAGAATTTAAAATCAAATTTCTCCGTGCCGTTCATATTGAGCAAATATATCAATACAAAGTGAATTTCTTGCACGTCGCAGTTCTTCCCACCGTGTTCTGCGTCTGCAAACATCCCTGCTGGGTTTTGGCTCCCCTCTCTGTTTTAGGGGTTGCACCGAAATACTTCAAGAACCACTTTTCTCTGATTATAAGTGAAAAATAATATACTCCCATTGGGGAACAGCAAATCCGTTTTACACGGCAGACCTGCAAAACTCCTTCTTGAATGCTGAATGTGTTTGGACGTGTTTATTTTGTATATCAGGCCACGTATTCGGAGCTCGTGTTATTGTAGCGAAACAGCTGATTTAATTTTTCAGGTCCAAAATGTTGAAAGGGTAGGAATGCCGCCCCTCTGCCCCGCTGGCTGCAGCTCAGGACCCTTCTCCGGGTTAATTTTCCTGTCTTCATGGCAGATGCAGAAATAGAAACATAAATAAGTCAGGAGGAACACTCGCATGTATTTTTCAATGTTTTTGCTCTCTGTATCCTCATTTTGGAAAAACCGTGCAGTGCATGTGCTCATGTGTGTGTGTGTTTCTCTGCAATGTGCATGCATGCACGTGTGTGTTTTTAGTAGCGAACGGACATCAAGGGGTTTGCTTTGCTTTGTACAAGCCAATCAATCAGACTGCCAAGTAAACACACATGTGCTCTCTCTCTCTCTCTTACACACACACACACATATGCAGGCACACCCATGCACGCCGAACACACACTGCTGAGAGAAATCAATCAGTGATAGTGATAGTCCGAGACTGTCACTGTCTCTCTCTCTCTCTCTCTTTGTGTTTGTTTATCTCTGATGTCTCTCGCTCCCTGCTCGCTGTGATAAGTGGGTTAAGCTCCTTTGGGTTAATTAGACTGTTTCAGATGTGACTCATTTACTGGCTGTGAGCAGCATAGTATGCTAAACACTCTGCTCGTGTGTGTGTGTGTGTGTGTGTGTGTGTGTGTGTGTGTGTGTGTGTCTGTGTTGGGGGTCCGCGAGCACACACCAGGCCGCCCTCATTAGAGGTCCAGCACATTATCAAGCAGTAAACTATATGGCTGGATCTTCTGCGTGCCTGTCCTCACCCCTCCTCCTGCGCTGTGTTTATCGCGCTGTGGGGGTTTTCACCAATTAATGGTAAAAGTGTCTTTCGGTCTAATTTAACATTTAAATGTCTTTTAATTTATCTAGATTTAAAAAAAGAAAAAAAAAATCATTACGTCATCATCTGCATTGTATAATGCCTCGTAAATAGATATCTGTTAATTGCTACAGTATGAAACATTTTTTTCCAAAATGCAGGGAACTTATTGGACTGCTGTATTTTATTACACAAAGCCCTGCACTTTTAATACTTTTTAATCACATTTTTGCCTCTTACAATAAGTGTAATAAATTAAAACATAAATCTATTATAAAATTAATCGTTTCCTTCTTTTTGCAAGTTCTCTGGAACAAATCAATGATTTAGCACTTGTGCTTTCATTAATCCAGCGATGTCGTTTTGTTTCAGTTTGTTTGGGGTTTTTCACACAACTCTTTTGAAATGAAGGAGGATGTGACGTCTGAGAATTAGCGGCAACTAATTAAAAATTAAATATCAAATTGCCTATTTTTATTTTTGGAGACACAGCAAACAAAACACCCAAAAAGTCATAAAAATTCTCTTAAGGGAGGAGCCTTGATTTAAAAAAAAAAAAACAACTCAAAGTTGAGAGCCGTTTCTTTAATATCCTTTCGTCCTTTTTTTTTTCTTAAATCAATAAATCATTGTGAAAAATAGCAATAATAATGTAATCACATGTGTAATAAAACCTAGTTTGGGTGTAAAAGGGTGGGATGATACCGTGATCTGAACACAGCCGAGGCTACAGAGAGAATGTTAAACAGCTCGCGGATCGATGGCAGTGAACGCAACTTAACTAAAGCATTTGTCCAGCCGTGAGAGATGTCGATACACCCATGAGGGTCATCCGTCTCTGTGATTTCCCTCCAGTTGTATGAAGCCGTGGGCACACGCGCACGCACGCAACACACACGCGTGCACACACACTCACACACTATGCCCTCAAATCACATTAAAACTGCTCTGCCCTGTCTCTAAGAACATTTCCAATTATTGCTCTAAGTGCTCTTCCATCACTGAATGTCAAGTATCGAGTATCACCAGAAACACACGCGTACACACACACACACACACACACACACACACACACACACAGACACACACATACCATCAACCGGGCGTGTGCGTGGAGTAAAACTGTATCAGTGAGCGGGTCGATCTGAGAACAATGGGATTGGATGGAAAACACGCTTCAGAGCTCTGGATTCCTTTAAACAAGATCAAGAAACGATGCGATGTTGTTTGATTTCTCTTCTCGCAGGTCAGTTTGAGCTCTGAAGCAGGAAGTGTGGAGGTGTTGACAGGTGAGAGCGCCTGGGACGCTCCCTGAACCACAGATGGACCGATTCAGCGGCCTCTCATCACTAACATTAGTATTACTTTGGTATTATAATATTTCTTTATGTATAGAAATTCATCCGCTTTTTGCAGAATCACAAAATGAGTTAACGCAGATTGGGCTAGGAAGGGTTCATAAACTTTCAGAGCAAGGTGATTTGAAAAAAAAAAAATCATCCAAAAAATTTTTTTTTTTTTTTAAATAGAAAAAAAATCATTTTAGTTGCTTTCCTGTTGATTTTTGCAACTTGCTTGTCACGTCAAAATTGATTAACTATTTATAGCCAGTACTTATCTTTATTTTAGGTTAATAGATCACTATCTTTCAATCCCATACTGACTTTTAGCTCATTTAATTTAATTTAAGTTAGTCTCTTTAAGTTAGTTTGTTATAATGCCTTATGTAATGTCAAGTACCAATTTTCTCATTTCATTTTATAAGTTGAGTCAATTCGCCGAGAAGCAAAGCATAATCGAAAAAAGCAAACGAAAAAATCCGATCACAGTTAGATGAGATTTAAGGATATATTTCAATACATCGCTCAGATCGGTGACCGAGAAATCGACAATAGGGCCGATGACAATCCGTCGCAAATTCACCGCGATAACCCCTCTCCGGCAAACACACACGAGCGTATTGTGTATTGTCGGCGAACCACTCTTTAGAAATGGCCCGGCCCCTCAGAGATGGGGAAGTGTCTACTCCTTGGTCACTTCACTCTGTGATGAGTGAAGGGGAAACCGGCGGAGCTAATAGTGACGCCGCGTCCTCATACCGTCTAATCCTGTAATGTCAGCCTGAATGCAATTACACCGCTGATTATCTGTGAAATTTCACCGCATGTGGGAAACGCAACTCATTTTCTTATTCTCTGACAGTAATTCCTTCTCCCCGCGCCTCGCTGTAATGTAATGATGTGGGCTGCAGGTTAGTGTTTTATGCCTTGAGCCACATCATCTCTCTGCACCGCACTTAAACTGCAAGGCGCTACATGAGGCCAGGAGGTGGGGTGGGGGGAGTGGGGGGGCGCTCAGTGAGTCAGTGCTGCACTGCCTTGGCACACACACCTAGAAAAAATAAGTTTTTTTTTTTTTTTTTTTTACAAAACATCCTGTCCAAGGGATCTGCATTTTCAAGCGCGTAAAGGTTTGACTTTTCTTGAAATTCAGGTTTCCGTCTTTTGTCGTCAAAAGACACCGTTAGCGATTTAGCACGTAAATGACTTTCAGAGAGCGATTAAATATCGGCCAGCTCTCCGCTCGGCTGCAAATATGTTATATGTTACGTTCATCTATATTGAGGGAGGATGGGGGCGTTTAAAAAGTCTATAACCGTATGTTAATTATGTAAATGATTGGCTTTTATCTGAATCAGCCATGTAGTAAGTTAGTAGCGAAGGAGGATGTGTAGATCTATCACTTAATATTCATCTAGACCTGAGTGTGTGTGTGTGTGTGTGTGTGTGTGTGTGTGTGTGTGTGTGTGTGTGTGTGTGTGTGTGTGTGTGTGTGTGTGTCTGGCTGTGGCCTGAGTGAGGATGAATTAATAGTTTGATGAGGGATGAAAGAACTGGAGTGGCTCTGCTCGGCACCCCATCTGTCTTCACCTCGGTTGCCTTTGAACGCACACACACACACACACACACACACACACACACACATATATATATATACACAAACACATATACATAGACTGTGTCCGGTGAGAGGTGAGTATTCCATATTTCAGCCAGACAAATGGGTTAAGTTGAATTTTAGCATATCTAAAGTAAAATGGAGGACCCGGCTGCTCTTCACTACCTCAACACTACATTATCACTGGATCACTGGACCCTCACTTTAAGGCACCCAACTGATTTTTTTTTCACTTTTTAATTTTCACTGGACGTTCATAACAGATGAAACACTTTTAAGAACTTGATTTTCAAAATAAAAAGACGTCGCCGGAACCAACGTGAAGGCCCATCTGATAGCAGTTTTGCAGCAGCGCTGGTATCAAAACAAAAGATCTCAGCCAAATCCCAACATATCAGTGTGGCGTTTTAAAAGAAGTACAAGAATAGATTAGCCAAAAAGAGATTGTTTAAAAAGTGAAAAGGGACCGACCAAACCTCAAAAGCAGTGACAGACAAGACAAATACATTGAGAGTGGTTGACAGCAAAACACCAACCAACAATGCAACAGATCGACCAACCGACCAACTAACCCGCCAACCAACCAACTAACCAAACAAAACAAAGAAACAAACAAATGTAGCACTCTATCTAACTGTTGATGGCCCCCTGTCAGGTTCTTAGTGAAAGGTTTTTTGGTTTAATTCTCTTGAGGATTATTGTGAGTTCACTTCTTGAAAGTCTCCAAACTATCTAGTATTATTTACCCTGAAATTTCCCTCTCCACAAAACATATGGATAGAAACCTGTCGAAAATTCCCAAAACTGTAATGAACACTAAAAAGGTTAATAAAGAAATGATTAAAATTGGAGGAAGACAAGACAAGTAGAGCTGGTTGGAAAATAACCTTAAACTAACCTTAATTAGTGAATTTATTTCTATATTTTGACAAGTAATAGTCCTGTACTTCTAAAACCAATTTTTTTTTTTTTTTGTACGATTTTAAATTTTGCCCAGCTATTCCGTTGATTGAAATTTTAAGACTGTTTATATTTTCCAACAGACAAGAATCGTGCTCAGATAATCAGAATAAAGCCCTTGAAGTCTCATTGTCAAATTTCCCTAATTACGAAAAAAAAGGGGGTTTGAATGAAGCGCGTCAATCTTTTCCGTTCAGTCTTTCCATCACCGGATCTGCACCGTCAGCATTTGATTTACATCGAGTCAGCGGCTAAATGCATTTCTATGAGCGGATCATTTCAGTGCCATGATGGGTGAATTGACCCCGAATTTCAATTTACCATAAATTATTTCGAATTGAAAATGAGCACCTGCTGTCAGATTTATTGTCAATAAATTTAAGCAAAGGTTTATGAAAATATTTATCTTTCTCTTTTTTTTTTTCTTGTGAAAGACAGTTATGGATTCCTCGACGTCTTAAAAAAGGAAAAGCGCTTTCTCCGAATCCATTTAAAATCACTGTCATTTTTCTAATTTCTGGCGGCCAGTGTTTAAATAACGTCGCCCGAGGCTCAGACGCGGCCCCCGCGCCGGCCCCCGCATTTCAATATCTCTGACAAGAGACGCTGCAGAAGTGGGATGGCCATCTATAAATAGCGAAAAACATCTGCATTTGGCGGGCAAGTTGGGGACGGTGGAGTAAACAACTGGAAGTCCCTCTGCCCGTCCTGTCAACTCGAGTGTGATCTTCACAACGAAAAAGGGTAATTCCGGGTTGTTTTCACCCTCAGGCCTATTTCCCTGTGGGCAATTATATGCAGCAAAGTATGGCTGCTAAGATTTTTTTTTTTTTCTTTTTTTTTTTTTCTTTTTTTCCCTGACAGCCTCAGTTTTTATTACGAGTCTCTGACAACATCAGACACTGACACGGAATGAATCATTATGGAGTCCTCAAGACATCAGACATCAACATAACAGATCGATGCCCCGTCCCCAAACTATTAACTTCAAACCCTTACTAATCTTAAAGAAATGCCCCTACCACACACACACACACACACACACACACACACACACACACACACACACACACACACACACTCATACGCACACACACATACGCAGAGCGTCACGCCGCTCAAGGCATTTATTCTCTGTCTACATAAAGATTCTGTCAGTGTGGACGTTTTGATAAAAAATGCATATTGGAGCTCAATGAATAAGTGTTGTCATAATTCACTGTCAGACAGCCGATGTTACAAAGTGACGTCCGTTTGTAAAGACGCGGGTCGACACCGCTAACTATAGCTCACAGTGTTAGCCTATTTCTCGGCAGTGTGTTTCAGCCACGTGCGACCAAGAAGTTAGCCGTGACTCTGTGTGTGTGTGTGTGTGTGTGTGTGTGTGTGTGTGTGTGTGTGTGTGTGTTTCTGTCACCCATATTCTGTCTGTAAAAGCAAGTGCTGGGCGTCACTAACTCAACTAAAACAACAAAATTCTCACTTTATTTGTTTTCAGATTAAATTATTCTTTTTTGGTCACCATTTTCCAAACTTCTATAGATATATTCTTACCGTTCTTAACAACAGTGCAACAGTGATTTCCAGTATCCTCTCATTGGAATATGGATGGATGGATGTTCTTTATGTTTTATTATCATTATGACATTGCATCAGTGAATTTCTGCATCCATTTATTGGTATATTGTTGACGAATGGACAGATGGATGGGTTGTTCTTGAGTGTTTTATTAACATATGAGTTATATAAGAGCACCGTGTGTGTGTGTGTGAGTATTTGTGTGTGTGTGTGATGAATGTGTAAATGGTTTGTGTCTTTTGTATTGTGCTTGTTTACTGTTCAAGGAAAATAAAGGAATACATTGTATTTCATTTCGTTATGGTCATCATAGCACAACACAACACAGCACAACACAACACAACACAACACAACACAACACAACACAACACAACACAACACAACACAACGCGCACTCACCCCTTCTGTGTGCTCGTCATTGAACGATTATGTCAAAACAAAATAGATATATAAACTCTATGATGTCAAACATGGCTGTTTTGTTAATGTGTTCACTCTGTAATGCAGCAAATACAGTGTTGTTGTTTTTTTTAATTTCATTTTAATGTAACCGATTACAACCTTGATACTGAAACTTACTAAAATATCCCTTATAAATCTAGAAGGGATTTTGAGGTTACTTTAATGTACCATTTCATACCAATTTAAAATTGTGGGCTGTTATGTGCTAAATGTATATATCGTATACTTTGCAAAAACATACGACGCTAATGTTTTACTGCATCAGGTTTTCGGCATCCTAGCATGAAACAGAATGACTGATAGATTTTTTTTTTTTCCCTGTTTCCCTGCTGGATGCGCTGGATGCATTTGGTCCAATAAAGGTAAGACACGAATATTCTCCTCCTGTTCCCCCACCATGTGTTTCGTATCATGACATTTCCTCCGACTGGTGCCACGGGCTTTATCGACTGTCCAGACGGTGTTTGTGTGCCGCTGTGATAGCTAATTATAGACTAATCATTGATTTTCTACATGTCCACAAATGAAGATTCACCGTTGAAATGACTGAAAGGGTGTTTTTAAATTTGAACGGAAACAATAGTGTTAACATTTGGGTTACCGGGATCCGGTTAATTTAAGACGGGATTTGCCAAACAACTCAAAGCAACGCTGTCACAGCAGAATCATATTTGATTAAGAAAGATTGAGCGCAATCTACTTTCTTTATTTCCTCTCGCACACATGGTAAGTTTGCAAAACGCCGCTTCGTTTCTGACAGCTTCAGGTGTAAACCCAATCCCTTTGCGACATGCTTAATTACATATCTTAATTTATCTCATTCGATTCAGACCAGGTGATGGCGTTAAATACAATACGATCCAGGTGTACAGATACATATTAAAACCATCTGTAATTGAATAATTCTCAAGTCATTTTGTTTTCCATGACATGCCCGGTAAAGTAATATCTTTTCCAAGCAGACCCGTGAACAGAATGTGTATTACATTGTGAGGCTTCATAATGTATATTGTCGTGTTTTTGTATCCTGATATGTTACATTTCATTGCCCCTAATTAGAAGTGTCAATGATAAGCCTCCTGAGAATTGTCGCACAACTCACGGTAATAACAACTGTGTGTCAGTGTGTGTTTGTTTATTTATGTGCATGTGCGTGCGTGTGTGTGCGTGCCCACCCTCTTCAGCATTGTGTCAGATAAAATGGATAGTGACAGTTTCACTAAAGGATAATGTAGTTGGATTCGAAGCTGATATTATAACATGCGCGCGCAAACGCACGCGCGCGCGCACACACACATCGTATTCAACCCGATGAGGCCTTGCCAACATCGCAGGACTTTATATTGATCCATGTCAGCTTCATTTAACACAACACGGTTTGTGTGTAAACACGCCGTAGCCGCCACTTTTGTGTGCATCTTGTTACGCGGGGGGAGCGTTACCGCTTCAGGTGCGAGCTTTCAGGTGAGTGGTCAGTCCGAGGAGAAACATCCCAAAAATCGGACAAATCTGTTGTTGCTGAATAATTTCACATCAAATCTGAATATCTGTGTGTGTTTACGCATGCACGCGCCCATTTGTGTTCCTGATTGCACGGAAACGATGGACTTAATGACTGCTAATTGAAGAGTTCTTGTTGTCTCTGTGTTTTGGCACAAATGTGTCCAGTCACTTCCACTGATGATGGGCTGTAAAGATGGTAATGACATTTGCATTGTAAATGTGTCTCTTCAGCAAACAACATCAATGCAGAAATCAGGAGGAACATTTGTATAGTTGGACTAATATGATATTGCATCTGTGTTATTTACCCTGCTGGAATAATTAGACACAATAAACACTGGTTATTGTGGGATATTTTTCCGTAATTCATTTAATCCGTTTTCATTTTAAAGCAACAGTGCCACATTTAAGGCCATCTGTAATATATAATATAAGTATTAATTTATCACACATCTCAACAGACACATCTCTGGAGTGTTCAGCTTCAGCTTTGGACTTTTCTGTTTGTGCGTTTTACGATAGTGAACATTTCTTAGCATTTTATTTTGTATTTTCCGACAAACACGTCCAGCCGATGGATGGTATTATCCATGTAAGTTGATTAACAGTGTGGCATCGTTCCACTTAAAAAGTGCCAGAGGCTTTAAAGGTTAATCCTGAAAGAGAATCTTTGGAAAATGGCCTGTTGTTAAGAATGACTCATCAGCTAAACACGATTTACTTGGAAAATCTGCAACATGACACTTTAAAATGTGTCTCAGTTTGCATTCATCATTTAATATATCCCACTTGGAACTGTGGGTCGCGTACCAGGAACAGTATCTTCAGGAACGCTAAGGTCACGACTGCACCAGTTTTCAAAATAGTCGTGGCCCATTTTTATTATGATCATTTTTGTAGCAGTAAAACACTCCCTTGAGGAAGTGTACATGACATCAGCATCTCATACCCAAGATATCGTCGCGTCAATTTCAGATGCCGAACATTCACATGCAGCGGCAGTAGTAGCAACACTAGCAGTCAGGTCATCACCATTTGATTATCACTATTTGTCATCACTATTTGACTTTCAACTTTTACAGCTTTCAAGAAACCTTGCCAAAAATGTGGATCACATTTATTTTACATTCATTTGGATGGTGGATCGAAGTGATGCAGGGCATTTGGTGGGATAGCATAGCATTGCATGGTATAGCACATCATAGTATAGTATAGTATAGTATAGTATAGTATAGGAGAGTATAGTATAGTATAGGAGAGTAGAGTATAGTAGAGGACAGTACAGCACATCACAGCATAGTATAGTATAGTATAGTATAGTATAGGAGAGTATAGTATAGTATAGTATAGGAGAGTAGAGTATAGTAGAGGACAGTACAGCACATCACAGCATAGTATAGTATAGTATAGTATAGTATAGGAGAGTATAGTATAGTATAGTATAGGAGAGTAGAGTATAGTAGAGGACAGTACAGCACATCACAGCATAGTATAGTATAGTATAGTATAGTATAGTATAGTGTATAGTATAGTATAGTATAGTATGGGTGCCATCATCCCCCACAACCCTGAGTGCAGGATACGTGGCAGAGGATGGATGGCTGAATGGATGGTATGGTATGACATAGTATGGTATGCACATCATAGTATAGTATAGCATAGTATAATATAGCAAAGAATAGTATAATATAGTAAAGTACACAATAGCATAATAGAGCGTAATGTAGCATAGTATAATATAGTATAGTATATAGTATAGTATAGTATAGCATAGCATAGCATAGCATAGCATAGCATAGCATAGAACAGCACCATGGTATGGTATTATATGTTTGTTAATGTATGGTATAGCACAGTACAGCCAAGGATAGTGTAGTATCGTATAGTATGATGATCGTGGTGAAGAGCTGACTAGACAAGACAAGAATGCAATGACGTATGTTGTCAGCATACGTCTACAGTCAGGTAGAGTAGAGCAGAGTAGAGCAGAGTAGACTAGACTAGAGTAGGGTAGACTAAAGTTGGGTAGAGTAGAGTATGGTTCAGTAAGATAGAGTAGGGTTGAGTAGGACAGGGTAGGGCAGAGAGAGTAGAATAGGGTCGAGTAGGGTAGAATGGATTGCGATTGATTGGATGGCTTGACATAAAGAACAAATTGTTGAATGAGAAGGACTGATTGAATATTTAGCAAATTTACACAAAAACAGACGCCACACCTTTTCATTCTTTCCTCCCCCTCCGATTTAGCTTCCACCGCTTTTATAATGATCCGCCTCCCCTGTGACTTTGTGCCGGAATGGCCCAGATTGTTCCTCAATTCTTCCCTCGACTTAATGACAGATGAAGCAACGAGATCTCAGATCTGAACCCGTGGTTTTCAGGTCTCAGGACGGAGAAGTCGAGATCCTCTGCAGAACATTTTACTTGCAACTTCAAAGTGTGTTTGAAGCAGCATGTACCAAATTATATGGTTTTGTTTCCAAGATGACTCATTTTAAAAAGCTGGGAGGGTGTGTGTGTGTGTGTGTGTGTGTGCGCGTGTGTGTGTGTGTGTGTGTGTGTGTGTTTGTGTGGGTCTGTGTGTGCGTTCCTTTCCTGACATGCATTATTTACAGCCTGCCTGCGCTGCTTGGGAACCCTGCTATTTTCCGTGGGTGTGAAGCGTGCAGAGAAGCAGCCGTTGCATAACGTTTGGAGTCTCATGTGACTGGAGGCATGTGGCTGCACTGAGCACACACACACACACACACACACACACACACACACACACACATTGCTACAACACAACTCCTCCTGAAATCCAAGTCCAATGATGCACTATGGCTACAGGAAGCTGTACAGTGTGTGTGTGTGTGTGTTTGTGTGTGTGGGTGGGTGGAAGGGTGTGAGTGTGTTTGTATTATTATTGGCAGAGTGGAAGAGTATTGCGTTCTAATAGAGCCGCAGATCTGGGGTGTAACCAGCGGGGGTTGGGACCCCCCAGAGGGTTGCAAGACACACTTCACAGCAGTCCAATTTTCGCAAATCATGTGATTTTATGAGCTTTGTTTGCTGATCATCTGATTTCTTTTTCAAAAAAATCTATAATTTTGTAAATATTTCAATTTGTGTTTTTTTTTTTTGCCGATTTGTTTTTCCCCTCACTTGAAAATCTCTTGAAAATGATCAAAGAAAGGAATCTTTATTCTTACATATTTTATATTTTATATTAAACAAGAAAAGAATTAAGAAAGTATGAGTAAGAAAAAAACCTAAAAGTATCTATTTTTTCAACATAGCCAAAAATATCAGGTAGAAATTAATTAAAATGGCAGGAAATAACTTATCATGTCATATCGGATATGAACGATAAATCAGTGAAATGATAGTGCAAGAAGTTGCATCAAAATAAACATTTTTGAAATAGTCTGAAAAAGTGGCCAATAAAGGCTTGGTAATTATATTTATAAAATAAAATACAATAAAATAAATCAGACCTGAAGTACCCAAAGTGCCATCAATGTTTGGGTTCTCCGGCTCTCTCTCAAAAACCCAAAACAAGCAGTGATTTTATTGAGGATTCTTATTTTTCCATTGCAGATAACAGACCGAACGGTTCGATGTCGCTATACCGGGCCTTGTGATTGACAGGTGACCGGTCCACGCAAAACTCCACCTCTCAACAACGCCAGCTGTGATTGGCTGAGGCCCCCACCTGCAACCCTGTGTGCAGCATAAGCAAGATACACAATGAATCAATGTATTCTTTGAAGGTGCTGACACATTAAATGCGGTTGAATACTCAAACTGGATTTTCAAGGGGCAGATACGGCGCAGCTTCCGTTTCAAACACGCTGCATGGCGCCCTGTTCGCCTTTCATCCTCAGTGGAAAAGTTGAATTTAAATAAAAATGCAGAAATACCTGTAAGGTGAGTCCACAGTTATTGCTGCCACTGCAGTTAATGCTGCCAGGCAGAGTGTGATAATAATAATGCCCTGACTGTCATGGACTAGACCTGGTGGGTCTAAAGCAAGAATAGAAGGAATGACAGGGAGGAGAGCACCTAACGGGCAAGCGTGCGCGCACAAACACACACACACACACACACACACACACACACACACACACACACACACACACACGCATACACAGAGGCACAGGCATTATCTCGATGGAGTCATTTTCATAGTAAAAGACTTTTCTATCCAGCGCAGTGGCATCACCTCCAAGTGAAAGTGTAATGATCCAGTCATCTCGGCTTGATTGCAGAAAAGATGCTCGGGGTTTGACGCGCCCGTGATTCACTCAACAGAAAAAAAAAAAAAAATGGGAGGAGAAAAAAAAAAATCCAAGAGCTTTTATTTATTCCTTCTGACTCGGGTAACAGATTGAAAGATTTGTTTCAGATTTAGATCTAATAGTTCTTTCAGCGGAGAGGCCGGTGGTCACAATTAAACCGTATTGTGATGCATTTCGCAGCTCCGCAATGCATATCTTATGGCCCGTCCCAGTAACAACACAGAGGACTGCAAAGGGTGAATGCATATGGAGCTCTGCATTAAACAGTTCACACAGCAGGAGGAGAATAATTAAACACAACAGAGGAGGGGAAGGTGAACCCTTTCGTTTCTATTGTTGTTTAATGCAGCACATTTTCATACTCTCACCGAATATCCTAAAAAAAAAAGGGCCTTTAAGTTACCCTACAAAAAGAATAATGAATCAAGATCGATTTGTTACGAGCTCGTTCGCGGTGTAAACCGCTGCCGGTAAAGTCTGCGCTGGAAATGATTTCTAGGGATGCATGTGGCTACTGATCTTATTTATCTCTTTGTTGCTGTAAACATCTGAATAGAAATTTCCGTTCCCCTTTTTTACATCAGAGAGGAGGCAGAGATCTGCGGTAGACAGCTGGCGCATTCCGCCACGAGATGCTGACAATAGAATAATCTGTAGATAAATAGAAAGGCAGACACCGGGAGGACTAATGTTTTGGAACTGTCCCTTTAAGATTGGAATTAGGGGTTAAGCTTGGGCTGGACGTACGCAAATGGGAATGCATCACGATGATGAGTGTCCACACAAACATGAACCGCATGTGTTTAAGCGCGGCGGCCTAATTGTGGTGAATTGACAAAGCTGTTTCCAATTAACCAAATCCCCGGTCACACACAGACTACCTGGACGTGCCAGAATGTGTGTCTGCGGGCGTGCATGCATGCATGTGTGCGCGTGTCGAGTCCGGCTCTTTGTTTGCATTGAGAGAGGCTGGAGAAAAACTTCCTTTCGCAGCTGCCGGCCAGCCTCGCCGTCGCGAAGAGGCGTCAAATCTTCATCGTGTTGTGGGTCAGGTACCCAAAAAAAGATTTTTGGGTTCGTCCTGATGGGGGCAGTAGTGAAAAAGAAATGAAAGTGGTTTTAACCTTGAGCGCTCCATCCATTACATTACACACTATAGATCCATGGCTAAAACTGTGCATGTGCACAAAGGCGGTAAATGCAAACCTCCTCTCTTCTTCTTTCTCTTTTTTTTTTTTTTTTGGCAGATTTACAAAACAACGTGTAGGTGTGGTTGTTTGGTAATTGTCAGTCATTGTGTGCACGTAATTGTGCACGCCGCTTAACATCCATTCCCGCAAACAGCTGTAGATGGAGGTCCGCGCAGCCCCTAATGAGCTCATTTGCATACGATTCACTGTTGTTGTTCGTCGTAAGACGAGAAGGAGGCACAGAGATAACCAGCTTCTGCGACGCACACATGAAATGGGTATTTGAGGAACTTGAGGAAAGCGGTGTGGTAAAAAAGACCAAAATGATCATTTCAATAGGTTTGTGAT
The DNA here is from genome assembly GCF_037954325.1 of Fistularia commersonii. Lineage (NCBI taxonomy): Eukaryota > Metazoa > Chordata > Actinopteri > Syngnathiformes > Fistulariidae > Fistularia > Fistularia commersonii. The sequence goes on along the minus strand of NC_141306.1, from coordinate 4,934,032 downwards.
ATTTGAACCCGGTGATGCACATGCATGTAGCATATGTGCAAAGGAAGATGCTGCCTTCTAAATGTAAAACAAGGTAATTTCAATTTTTGTAGTTTTTTCAATAGTTGCTAGACCGACATAATCTTTTCTTAATGAGATAGACATATTGTTTTGAGGTAATGGTCAACGTCTTGTTAGATCATTTTTTTTTCCAGATTTTCAGGCAATTTCCCATCAATTCTTTGGGGCAAATACCCACCGTCCATGGATAATTTCATGTTTTGTTTTGTTTTTTGATTTGTTTTTTTTTTGTTTGTTTTATGCAAATTTAATGTTTTTTTTTCTAAGATTTTGAAAATTATAAAATCGGTTAACTGAGGGGAAAAAAAACAATTAAGATGCAGGTACAAATGATAATAATCACAAATCAAACTCCTTTCACAAGACTACATAAATGCATGTATAATATATGTATATATATATATAGAGAGAGAGAGATATACATGCATATATAACATATAACCATGATGACATAAGATTCCATCGTGACCCTCAGGATGTCCACTCTCCAGTTTGGAAACCTTTGGTTTAGTATATAAATCAATAAAGCTCAGCTTCTTCTCTCATGGCGTTCTGTCTATTTATATGCTTATACTTTCCTCTCTCTCTCTCTCTCTCAGTCTCTCATACACACACACAGACACACACGACACACACACACACATTATACAGGAACGGGGTTTTGGATCATTTTAAATTCTTGGCCATGATGCTGTGGAGCGAAGCTGGTGGAAGCTCATCTTCATGTTGCCTTGGAAACGTTGTAGGAAGAAAATGTTTGAATGTTTGATATGTCCTTGGAGGACGCGCGGTGTGTGTTTGGGAAGGTGGAGGTGCGTTTGTTGTTCCGTTGATCAACTCACTTACATGTGTCGTCTGATCAAGGTGAGGTGTTTTACACGCCGGTTCGGTTTTCTTTTGAAGCCCAACATTCTGATCGATGAGGTTTCCTTTGTTAGTCCTCTTATAATTACGTTTCAGGTTTGTACTCGACAATTTCCGGTCCTCTTTGTGCGAGGTGCTCGACGGCGCCCCCTAGTGGTGTAAAAGCAACACCCCCCATCCCAGTAAAGATACAAGAGACTTGTGACCCTACATTTTAAGTGATTTATTGCTCAGTTTTTGATTAATCTGTGACTTATTTAATCTTATTCTGCACACAGGGTCGCCAGAGGGGTTGTGCAGAAGGTTATCCCAGCTGTCTTTAGGCAAGAGACAGGGTTCACACTTTCATCCATGTTGGCAATTTAGGGTTTCCAATGAACCTCTGCATGTTTTTGAACTGTGGGAGGAAACGGAAGCCCCACATGGAAAGGCCTCGTTGTTCGGCGGAAGTACGAGCCACTGCGTCGGATTCATTTCTTTGTTAATGGCTGTTACCTCTTTTTTTATTTTCATTTTATTTTTCACGACTTAGAAATCACAGAGAAATCCCCCGGTGGAAGATATGGCGTAAAAAGCTTTGAAAAGCTCCCCCCCCTCCCTCGACCCAACTCAAAGTTTTAGCTCAGTGGCCTGTCAGTAAGACTTGACAGGTCCGTTAATATGCCAGATGATGTATTTAAGGAACTTTTTTTGATTAAATGTCAAAGAAGTTATTAACTCTGTTTCAGCTTTGATAGCAGATCACAATAAATTACACATCAAAAGCTTTACTTCTACACGGAGTGATAGATAATGATGGCTGGACCATTGTGACACTGTCACCGCTGCCCTGCATGTCTGTGATATTAGTTTGTGTTAGTGGAGATTTAATTAATGAATAGGTGGCGCGTCGTAGTGTTTGACAGGGGAAAAGTGTCATATTGGTCCCTGAAAAAACAAACAAAACACACGAACACACACGCATTTAGTGGCACAAAGGGAGGCAGTTTGTGTGCGTGTGTGTGTGTTTTGTCATGCAGCAATTCAGCGTAGAACGCTCTGTCAAAAGTCATATTGTGCCTGGATGAACCTTCAATAAACCTTGACTGTGTCTCCCTGCTCCTCCTGAGCAGAGTGTCCTTTTAGGCCGCAGGAGATCTCCAGGAAAGGGAGAGCAGATATTCATACCTCCGTCCTAAAACCAAGGTGATGGAGATTTGGGACTTGGTGCAAAGGTGTGGAAGCCAATCAGGTGTTGTGCCTGTGCACATGTGACATTTCAATGGGGGTGAATGGTTGTGAGCCTCTATATGACATGTAAATAAGAGGGTGAATATTTGTATGCTTCTAAATGTGGCCCTCTTGTCCGATGACAGCTGGGAAAGGCTCTGGTGACCCTGCAGAATAAGCATTATAGATATCAAATGAATGAGGGAATAATTATTTTGGACCAAATGGATCATATATATATACTGCTTGAAAAAAAAAAGGGAACACTTAAAAAACGCAATGTAACTCAAAGTCAATCACGCTTCTGTTTAAGAACATTACATCAGAGTTGGATCAGCCTGAAGTTTGTGTTTCTCCTTTAATTTTGAGTGTGACGCCAAATCCTGACCTCCATGGATTAATGAATTGGATTTCCATTGATCATTTTTGTGTGTTTTTATTGTCAGCACATTCAACTATGTAAAGCACAAAGTATTTAATCAGAATATTTCATTCGTTCAAATGTAAGATCTGTTATTTTAGTGTTCCCTTTATTTTTTATCTTTTTAGCAGCATATATATATATGTATATGTATATATCCTGTCTTATGGGACCAGTATCATATATGCATATAAATGAATATATTGAACAGATCATCATATATGTATATGTATGTATATCTATACACACACACACATACGTATGTATTTATATATATGTGTGTGAGTATACATATATGTATGACCAAAGTAGTAATTCATTCATATATATATACAATACACACACACAGACAAACATATATATATGAGCCATATGACCATATATATGGTCTAAAATACATCTGTTTGGTCCCAAATGTTAATTCATTCATATATATATATGTTTTCTTGGTCTAAAATATTCATTAATTCTGCACATATCTGTATATTCTGTATATGTGTAAATTTAGGGCAGCTGTGGCTCAGTTAGTGGAACAGGGGTCCCTCCAATCGATTCCCGGCTCCTCCTGCCTGCATGTCGATGCCTCCTCGGGCAAGAAGCTGAACCCCGAGTTGCCCCCAATGACCTGCTTAGCTCAGCCTCGCAGGGCAGTTCCGCCGCCATTGGTGTGTGAGTGCGTGCGTGAATGTCTGAATGCCGTCTAGTGTTTGAAACAACAAGGTGTCAAAGAGCTCCATAAGGGAAGACCATTTCCATTGTGTTTTATATTTGAGTTAAGCAAGGCATTTCCAATATTCCGTGCAAATCCTCCAATACCGAAGGCTGCAGCAGGGAAAGCGAAACCTTCGACATCGCTTCGTAAAAAGTGAGCGGCTGAGAGCAGAGATTGGAGACGTAACCGCGGAGCCCTGGCAAAAATTCCCCTCACGAGGAAAACCCTGACATTTGGTGTTTTTGTTTTTTTTTTCCCACCAGCATCGTGGCCATTGTTTCTCTGGCTCAGGATGTGAAATGGTGCGGGGGGACAGCCAAGTCCGTCAGCAGCAGCTCATTTTCTTGATTCCCGTGCAAATTGTGACTTCCACCTTATTGTCTTGCATCTAAAGATAATGTCGTCTATGCATTTGAAAAAAAAAAAATAGAATAAGAGCAGAGATCACAGATTGGTCAATTGTTAATTGGTCAAAACCAACCTCAAACAGATGAACGATATTCGTTTTTGCTTTCTTTTCTTTTGCCTTTCTTTGCCTTTTGAAGATGCCGTTTTTTCTTCTTCCTGCATCTCTGTGTGTGTGTTATGTGTGTGTGTGTGTGTGTGTGTGTGTGTTTCTCCGCCAACTCCAACTGGTGATACTTCAAAATAGCCCACAAAATACCTGGATGGAGAAAACACCTAGCAGCACATCAAGGACAGACACACACTATTAAATTACGGCTCCGGTCGGCGCGGACGCATTCGAAAGTTGCCATTAAATGAGGTGATTTATCAGGATTGTTCAGTTTTGTGTGCCAGATTTGTCTCTTCTCTCCAGACGACAACAGATGGGTCAATATCACCCGAGCCATTGTCTGTGTTTTCACAGCCGCGGTCACTCTCACGCCAGCAAAATGGCTTTTGGTTACAACATTGATCCTGACAACACAACAGCATCTGCGGGCTCGTTAGGCAAATGAACAAGTGTTTAAACAGGAAATGCGATGATGGCGCGCACCGCTCCGACACGCATTAAAACGCAACGTATAGACACACACACACACGCACACATCCTTCTTTTGACACCGGTCACATAAACACAGCCATAAAGCATTCATTATACCCTGCAGTTTGTGTCGAAATTTGATTAGATTAATAATAAGGGGTGACTCGGTGGCAGGTGACATTTCAAAGGCTTTTCTAATTGATGGCAAAATTGTTCCAAATGTCATTTCATCCATTACTCGAGACAAGAGAAGACCACGCAGTGCATCATACTGCTGTGAATGATCTTACGGATCAGACAGGTCAAGGTTTTAAGTGGAATGTTTCAAAGATGGAATGAATTTTGATTTAATAATGTACTTTTAAGAGGTCTCACCCGCTCCGAGCGTCAATCCGGAGAGTATCAAATTGATGGATTGTACTCGAGGAAGGTTTGTACTTGTCCGTCTGGAAAAAACAGATGTACTTCCCTGTTATCCGATGAACCGATGTGAGATAAGAGACTTGAGATTCCATAACCCGGGCCCGGCTTTGTTTCACTTCTTGTCCTTTTTGGATGGACCCGTTTCTCTTTCGCTCATCTTATTTATCCTATCGACGCACCGCAATGTCTATTTGGCCATTAAAACCTACAGCGAAACAGTTTTCGGTTTTCCATTTCCATTGGTTTATTATTCGTAACAGTAACACTCGTGCTTTCCCAAATGCACAGCATTTCTTGATTACTATTTTTCTAGGCTCCTATGGATAAGTACGATTTTTTTTTTTTTTCCAATAGATATTTGGAGCCAAGACAAGTCAGCAGGTCTGGACCACAATCTGTGAGATGATTTACAGAAACCGAAAATTCCCTCATGAGCAAGCACAAGGGCGAGGACACAACTGGCTTTTGCCAATGTGTGCGGCCTTCTGCCTCGACCGGTCGGAGTAGAAAAAGAGCACAACGACACAGATTTGGGGGCGGTCGTGAGGCTCGGGAGGAACAGGCACATATGATCTCATACTAATAATAACACTGACGCTACCGCAACTAGCTCAACACCCAAAAAGAGGGTAGAATATGTCACGCTGGAGTCGGAAAACCACGACCAAACCCATCGCCGCCGTCTGAAGAAATAGGTCATCCGGTAATGAAGGTGTCGACTCTGCTAGGTGCTTAGTGGCATGTGTTGTTTATAATTGCACACATATCCTTTGGTCGCACAGTGTTTATATTTTGCCACAAAGGCAGCAGATAGCTGGACAGAGCTATTGTTAGCCGCTGCATTAGCGTCAGTTTGCTTTGTCAAGCTAAGGTCAGTTTAATAATGGTATTATTTCTATGGCTTTTCTGCCATAGAGACATGGGTTGCATGCGGCATTTAATTAAAAGTAAATAATGTGTATGTATTTGTCTTTATTTAAAATACACAGCAACCTCTTTAAGGTGAAAACTATTTGTTTTGCAGTGGTGCTTTCTTTTACTGTCGGCCATCGGCGACCACTTCGATGGATAGTGGCTGTCACAAGTCTCCTGAACCTTTGAGCCAGTGTTTGTGACCTGGAAACTTGGGAGAATCCCTAGACTTTATGATCAGTGCAAACACACAAACAAACACACACACACACACACACACACACACACACACGGTCACCCACACTAGTACTCATTCTTGCTTTCATCCAACTCTTTCTCTCCATGTGCCCGGGTGATCAAACGGTCAGAGGGAACCTATTGATCTGTGGATACAGTGGCTGTGTGTGTGTGTGTGTGTGTGTATGTGCACAACAAACACACACAAACACGCACGTGGGTGAATGACTCTGTCAGTTCTTTGTGGTTTAATCGTTGGCCAATCCATCACAAGGGAATGGAGACTTCCATATAAATGGTGCTGCTCCTTAAGGAATCGGTGCAGTTACCTTTTTTTTTTAACAAGCATTTCATGTTAGGAGTGAATGAATGAATGAAATCAGTCTGATGCAGTCGATCGCTCATGTCGCATCGTTAACCGTTTAACAAAAATGATTCGGATGGTAATCCGATTGCGAGCAAACACTCATACTCGTGCGTTGGCGCTATTAGAGTTCATCAAACACCAGCTGTTTCCCATCGTATTGCTTTTACCCCCATCGGATGCGATCAGTGATGCGTCAACGCCGTGTTTCCTCTTCACCCGCTGCTCCAGAAACGATCTTTAACTGCGGTGGTGAGGCATCACTGCGTTATTCTCAAATGCAAGACCACTCGTAACTTCCTGTTCTTCCTTACCGCATTCCTTTCTTTTATAACCCACCTTATAAATAAGTAATCACTGCGTGTTTTGCTTGTTGGGAAATGATTTATAGCGGTTTCATCTATTGAGTCAGCCTTTATACACATATATACGCTATTGGATTTTATTTTTGCAATGAAGCAAACCCACCCTGCAACGTATACGTATTGAACGGATTTAACGTATTGAAATAAGGATAAAATCTAGTGAGGGAAATTCAAAGGATGGGAAAAAGTTGGTTTAATTGAGTACATGAGAGGAAAACATCATTACCTGTAGTTGCCAAACTACACTGGAAAGACAGCTTGCTTATTCCCGGTAAATGTGTTGTTTTTATCAGTGATGCACAATCTACTGACTCAGGTGCCTTTCACTGAGCCCCCTGGAGGCCCCGGCAGGAAATGCACACTGATGCATTTAGTAAGTCGCTCTAATAACAAAGAAATATCGCCAGATAGTCTTACAATCCCCTGTGATCAGAGTAGCTCGATGTTGACATTAATAAACCACCAGTGGGTTCCTTTCTCTAGCATTCATTCATTCATTATTTCCACCGTTTATCCCGCACTCGGGGTCAGGAGGGCCGGGGCCGATCCCTGCCGTGATTGGCCGATCGATCTCAGCCCCGCGAAAAGAGACACACGGCCGTTCATGCCCGCTTTCACACGCCGAGGCAATTTTGGGGTCTCCAATTTCTTGTTTTTGGCCTGTGGGAGGAAACCAGAGAACCCGGGGGGGGAACTCACGCAGACACGGGGAAAACACGGAGACTCCACACAGAAAGGATTCCTGTCGGAGTCGAACCAGCGACATTTTTGGTGATCGGCGAAAATGCATCGACTGATGGTCATGGAAAGGCTCATTAAGGTTCACTTGTCGGGTTTACAGTTTGTTCGTGGAACATTTACGGTACAGATTTTGAATAAAAAACAGATTAAGAAGAGTAAGTCAGTACGTTATGTTGTTTTGCAGGAGTTTCAAACATTGTGTTCCACCATTTGTTGCTTTTGTCAGCACTTACACAACCACAACACTGATTGGCAGTCATGTTGGAACGAGCAAGTTGTAGACGTTCAGATAAAGGAGGGCTGGCAACCGACTGCGGCGAGTTGGCTGTAACTGGACTCTATTCGGCTGACTGAACAGACCGCTGAAAGGGCCGATCCTAGTGGGGCCCCGGTTCTTTTTCACCTGGAGGAATCAAGTTAAGTCCAAAATCACAACCCGGTTGTCCGATGACGTTCTTGGTGTAGAACGGGAAAGTTCAGAAAGACACGATTTCAGTGCGGCGGGCTTCTGCCTCGACCAACTCATTTAAACAAACGAGAAGAGTCAAACCACCTAATGTTGGTCGAGAAAAAATATCACTAAAAAGGTTAGAGGTTGGAAGGAAATGACTCATTATTATCTAGCAGGGGTTAAAGATGTGTTGCTGTCACGGACTCGCTCTGATCGACTTTTGCTTGCTGTGACATCACATGCGCCCTTTGTTGCAAGAAAGCTGACTGATCCGCTCGCGTCGTTAAAACTAAACCCGTAGAATTGAACTTTGGCCGTCGCCCAACAGTGACCACCCACTCTTTTGCCGGGAAGAGAAATTTCTGATCATCTACTCCGTCGCTGTATCGGATAATCCCTCTGTAAACAGCTCTAAACCCCGGGGCTGAGATAACCAGCTGCAAGATGAATGCCGATCTTATAAAAGATTGATCCGAGGGAGGGAAAAATGTTGTGTAAAACTCTGAAACGGTATCGAGACTGTGTAAATAAGTATTTCAAGTGTTGAGAAACAACGAGAAACATTTTCGCCAGTAGTAAGCCTGTTTTCTCCGTGCCGGTGGGAGACGTCTTAGCCGGTCATTCAATTTAGCGTTAGCGGCTAACACTTAAACCGACCGTCGGAATCGTGGGTCTGTGATTGACTGGCGGCCGGTCCACAACGTGCCTCTCGCCCGGTGACGTCCGGGAGAGGCTCCGGCATCCACGCGACCCGAAGTGCAGGAAAAAGTGGTAGATAATGAATGGGGGGGGCGGATGGATGAATTGTGGGAACTGTAGTACTTCTCTGTCATTTAAAAAAGAAAAAAAAAATCTGTAAAGGGTGGTAATATACTGACTGGTGATTTATCTCTGAGATTGGAAATGAATGAGGGCTTTTCTGATGACGGCAAAAGAAGAAAGGGTTGAATGCGACAACCAAAGTCGAAGGGAGGAAAGAACAGCGGTGAGAGCGGTGAGTACAGTTGGAGGGAATGCGGCTTTCATTCACAGTAGCACCTCCTCCTGCTCTCTCTCTCTCTCTCTCTCTCTCTCTCTCTCTCGCTCTCTCTCACTCAAACACACACACACACAGACACACACACATCCATGCACGCACCTACACACACATACATGCACAAACCTACACACACAGCCATCTATAATTGATGCTAGCTGCAGGCAGACACTGCTGGGCTGGACTTTATAGCGTAGCTGGATGTGCGAGGAAGGCAGAGGCAAAATGGTAGAGCAGGTACTTCTCAGAATACACACTGTTTTTCCTCCATCTCTCTCTCTCTCCCTCTCTCTCACTCTCTCCCCCACTCATTCTTTCCCTCTCTCTCTCTCTCTCTCTCTCTCTCTCTCTCTCCCTCCCTCTGTCCCTCTCTTGCTCCACTCATTGTCGGTTCCAAGGCGGCTTTCTTGCACCACACTGTTTGTGCTGCGACTGCAGAAAGCAGCAGCTCCATGCTCCTATTGTGAGCTGCAGGAGAGTGCGGGCATACAGGCTGTACAGTGTGTGTGTGTGTGTGTGTGTGTTTATGTTTGCTTTTGTCAGTCTCTGCATGCATATGCGTGTGTGTGTGTTTGTGTTTTTCAGTATGTGCATGCATATGTATGTATTTGTATATGCAATTATGTGCATGCATACATGTGTTTTTAAGTGTGTGTGTGTGTGTGTTTCATTATAAAAGCTTGTAGGAGTCTTTGGATCTCTGCATTATAATAATGAGAAGGTAAAGCGATGCAAAGGAGGGAGTTCATGTTTACCGTGGCAGGTATTAATAATATCATACATAACTGTTGGCATCTGCTGTGTTGAAAAGATTAGGACAGGGGTTTTCAAAAGGGGTGTGGGGTCGGGAGTGGGAGGGGTGCAGGAGATTTGCGCTTTAATTCCTTTATATTTTGCATTTTGTACATTTGTTTTCTCCTTTTTTTTTTTTTTTTTTGAAATCTCAATCTTGTTTCTATTTCCAAATTGCCGCTCCTTCTGGAAAACTCGCTTCGGATGTTCCCGAACCGTGGGAAGATCAGCGTGTGTGTGAATTGGCAGCAAACGTGCCAATAAATATGGAGAAATAGTTAAGTACTCTGATGGAAATGGCAACATATTTACAAGAAATCGTTCCGTAAGGACAAAAAAAACAGGAGATGCTGAGAAAATACACGACGATCGGCTGATCATTGACGGTTAAGAGTTCGGACATTTCCACGATAAGCTGGTGTTGGTTAAGCAAAGTTTCCAAAGTGACATTGTTAAACCAAAGCGCAGGGATGTTTTATTGCCTTTTTTTGTACTTTTGATAAAAGTAATCAAGATTTTTGGCTAAAATTCTTAAAAATATAATTGTATCTTTAAGCAGATTCTGATAAATATGTCATATTTGTGTCCAGATCTCAATTGCCTTTTTCACGAACCAAAGGGAGAATGGTTTCCACCACCAACTCCTCAAATCTGAAACACGGACACTGAGATGTCAATTTGACTTAAAAAAAAACAAACAAACACCAAAATTCATTTATTTTAGTGCACAGTGCTTATTTCTGACATTTGACCGGCGGTGTCTGGATGGCGCTGGTTTTTGTTCGACAAATCGTGAAAAAATAAATCGAAGCATAAATCAGAAAAATAGAACAAATGAAACAAAATGAAAAATACTTCTCTGATATACTTGAAAGTCCAAATAAAAATAAAAATAAACAACAGGTAGACAGCAGCTTGCTCCCGAGTTCATTTCACGGCATGTTCGCTCCTCCCGGTCCAACACGTGACTAGATAAAGACTATTGTGGCTAAACATGACAGAAGGAAGCAAACTTTCGCTGCAAAACGTTAATTTGCAAATCCTCGGAAAATCTGTCATCTCACAGTCCGTCATGAAACAGAATCAAGTATTGCTCAGCGAACAAGTGTCATATTTATACCCAACAGAGGAGGGAGAACTATTATACACATACATCTCTCTCTCTCTATATATATATATATATACATATGGTTATAAATATATAAGGGTTTTGAAACTGTACATAATCAGAAAATAGGTTTAAACTCGCTTAAATCTTTGTGCATGTGATATCATAATCAATTGTAGCGACAGCACAGCACATTTGTTTTTCTTTTATTCTTTTTTTATTTATTATTTTTGTGTTTATTTTTCTTTCATTTACTTATTTTTTTATTTTATTTTTTTACAGAAACTGGGGGGGGGGGGTTAGCCTGAGGTGGAAACACATGCAGCTGCTTCTATTCAGGAGAAAGACTGAATTTCAACTCTCTCTCTCTCTCTTTCTCTCTACACTTACTCAGAATTTTTATTGTATTCCGTCCGTTGAGTGTGTGTGTGTGTGTGTGTGTGTGTGATTGTGCGTGTATGTGTGGGTTTGTGTGCAGTGCTCTGCCACGTTAAGCATATTTCAGCCCTCTAAATGTGGTTCTCATTACACAGCGCATTTCGCCAAGACTCACCGTCTCTCTCCCTCTCTCTCTCTCTCTCTTTCTCTTTCTCTCTCTGTAATGGCTGCAATATAAATATCCCACAGGAGTAACCCTTTTTAAACATACACACACACACACACACACACACTAAGTGTTTTTTTTTTTTTTTTTTTTTTTGAGGCACATTCACTTTCTTTCCTTAAACGTTTTCACCATATTTTATCAGTCACAGCTCGTCAGCTGAAACCACATTTCAAAACGCTTTGCTCCCTCTGCCACCCTTTCATTGTTTGCTTTGTGTTTGTGCTGAGAAGCCCTGAGTGCCGCGTTCGGAATTCATATACACTCCACATGTAATCTGCGTTGATACTCGTGTCCCACTACAGTCGGCGTTCACTTTGCATCGGTACGAGGGGTGGGCCCGCAGAATCCCCCGCCCTCCACCTCCCAACCCGCCCCCCCTAGCGGATGTTGCCAGAAGTGCGTGTTGGGAATCGATAATGACTTCCTGCGGCGCTGTGGAAGCGGCGCCATGGCGGCCTTGAAGTGGGGTGCACTCGCATCGTGTTCAAGAAAAGTAGTTGGCGGTTACATTTTTTTTTTTCTAAATGATCAGAATTTTAGTGTAATAAATAGAGAAAAGGCCAAAAAAAGCATGAGTAATTATATATAGATAATAATTTTACATTGTGAAGCTTGGAAGATTGATAATAACTAACTGGTGTTATGGAAGCGGCGCCATTGCGGCCTTGAAGTGCACTTAAGATGTGTTCAAGAAAAGCAGTTGGCGGTTATTTTTTTTTTTCTAAATGATCAGAAGTTTAGTGTAAGAAATAGGGAAAAGGCCAAAAAAGCATGAAAATTTATATATATAACAATTTTACATTGTAAAGGTTGGAAGATTGATAATGACCTCCTGCGGGGCAATGGAAGCGGCGCCACCGGTTACATTTTTTTTTTCTAAATGATCAGAATTTTAGTGTAATAAATAGAGAAAAGGCCAAAAAAAGCATGAGCAATTATATATAGATAACAATTTTACATCGTGAAGCTTGGAAGATTGATAATAACTAACTGGTGTTATGGAAGCGGCGCCATCGCGGCCTTGAAGTGCACTCAAGATGTGTTCAAGAAAAACAGTTGGCGGTTATTTTTTTTTTTCGAAATGATCAGAAGTTTAGTGTAAGAAATAGGGAAAAGGCCAAAAAAGCATGAAAATTTATATATATAACAATTTTACATTGTGAAGGTTGGAAGATTGATAATGACCTCCTGCGGCGCCATCGTGGCCTTGAAGTGCACTGGCGACGTGTTCAAGAAAAGTAACGGGCAGTTAAGATTCGTTTTTTAAATGATCATAAATTTAGTGTAATAAATAGAGAAAAGACCAAAAGAAAGCATTAAAAATCATATATGTAGCAATTTTACATTGTGAAGGTTGGAAGTTTGATAATGACTCCCTGTAGCGCTATGGAAGCGGCGCCATCGCAGCCTTGAAGTGAGGCGCACTCGCGACAAGTACAAGAAAAGTAGTCGGCGGTTAAAAAAAATCTTTTTAAATGATCAGAAATTTGGCGCAATAAATAGTGAAAAGGCCAGAAAAAGTATGAAAAATTGTATATGTTACAATTTAACATTGTGAAGGTTGGAAGATTGATAATGACTTCTTGCGGCTCTATGGAAGCGGCCTTGAAGGTGCACTCACGACAAAAAAAGAAAAAAAAAAAGCATGTAAAAATTTGATCAATTTTACATTATGAAGGTTAGAAGATGAAGATCCAAAAATAATTTCATTTAACGGTTCCATTTTTATTTTGTTTTGTTTTACTAAATGCAATATGGCTGTAGGGTCTCATCCCGTCTCCTCCTCAAAAGTTTGACATGTGTTTTACGGGCGGGACGCGTCTCTGGAAAGAGCCGTTCTGAGCGCATCTCGCAGGAAATGGAGCATGGCGTCGGTCCGGGCAGGTAATCAAGTCAAGCTGGTCTCACAACCCCATTCTATCAGCTGGTGATTAGCTGATCTAAGCCAGCTGACGACCCACTTACCTTTCCAACGTTTTTGCGGGGACAAAACCGGAAGTGAGAATAATGTCCTCTTGGAAAAGCGGAAAAGTCGTAAAACAATCCGAGGCAGATTTTCCATGAGCAACCAGGGAAACTTTTTTTTTTTTTGTGGGGGGGGGGCAAGGTCGCAGCTGAGGTTTTTGAAAGCGGTATTTGTCGTTTTTTTTTTTCCAAGAGGAGCTCTATCCGGTTCTACTTCTCCATGGCTTGTATGAGACACTTAAAAATGCGGGGCAGAATGTATTTATCGTTGTCGTCCGGGGTTTACCGTCCCTTTAAGTGATAGTGAAGGAACGACCCCCACATGTGATTTGCAACGTCCACATCCACGTTATTGTCTCTATAAATGATAGATATTGTAGAGGTATTATGAGCAGTTCGGAAAATATAAACATGTTTAATAGGAGGAAGTAAATATTAAGTCCCCATGTAGGCAGAAGTGGAAAATAACCCCATTTTATAATCACATGTAAATATACAGTACTCGTTCGCGGGGTGAGTTTGCATTATTTCGGAGGATTTTGATAAATCTGAGGTGGATTATATTGGCGTACTCGCCACCATGATGCAACAATGTATTGGAGACCCCAAATTTGTTTATATGGCGCCCAGTCCAGGGTGAACCCCACCTCTCACCCAATGACAGCAGGGATGGGCCGTGACCCTGAGTGTGGGATAACTGATGTAGATAATGAACGAAATTTGCATTATATTTTCAAAAATATCTGTCAAAAAATCAAAATAGATGCAACTTTTTTTAGCAAGGACAAGAAAATACAAGGACAAGCCAAGTATGAATGAAAGTTAAGTTTTGTAACTACTCATACTTACCTTCCATTATATCAGCTACTGTATCATTAAAACTCAAGTGTTTTCATGCCAAGTGTGTGTTGTTAAGTGTTCATGTGTGTGTGTGTCTGGGTTGTGAAGTGCTCTCTGCGATCAAGACAACAACTTTGCCGCCTCACTGATTGATTCATTCAGCAGGTGCTCATTGAACGGGACGGCTCCTTGTGCCTCCTCCGCATGGCCTTGACGCGCCGATAACCCCGATATCCCTGCACAACAAACCCGCTGATGTTCTGAGTGAGAGGATGAATTTATCCAAGAAGAATTTTTAGGATGAATACATTTTGTAAGCGGTTTCGGTCATAAACAGAGGAGGGATGGGGAATATATTGGTAGACGGATGCTGGACTTGGAGGTCTAGAGACCAAAGAGAAGATTTTTGGACGTAGTGAGAGAGGATATGATGTCACAGATTAGGGTTAGATGGAGATGGTTGATATTTGCCGTGGTGACCCCTTAAGGGAAAAGCCGAAAGAAAAGGAAGAACGATTTTGTAAGCAGTGGAGATACGAAACAAAATCGGTTGGAAAAGAGCAGAGATTCAGCACGTTCACTCCGTCACTCACAAATCTGCCGGGTCAAGTCACACCTTCATTTGCTTATGATGCTGCACCCCATGCGATTATTAGGCCGTGTTTTTACTTGTTCATTTGGTTTATGGAAGTGGATTATATCGCTGGATAACCCAAATATGTGAATAAGAGACTGAACATTACATTACATTTTAGTCATTTGGCAGACGCTTTTATCCAAAGCAACTTACAAAAAGTGCAATTCAGTCACCGAAGATCCAAAGTACCAGTAGTTGGAAGTCAGAAGTGACCACTCTAGCCATCTAACGCTCGTATGTCTATGTGGTGATTGGTCTATCCTGCCTGCCAACCAATAATACCGAGTGTAGGGTCCGTGCAGGATAAGCAGCATGGATAGTGAATGAATGAATGAATGAATGAATGAATGAACTTGGAAGTTTGAAAAATGTCCGGAGTGATATTAACTTGACTTAACTTGACGAGTAAGAACATTCATTGCGATTCTGTTGGTCGATGTTTACCGGTTCTAAACTCCGCCTCTTTTCACAGGGTAACCAGGACACGCCGACACCCCCGGACCCATCCATGGCCCAGAGTTACCCGTCAGCCCAGTTTGCCCCCCCTCCCCAGAATGGCATCCCAGCTGAGTTCACAACTTCACACCCCCACCCGCATCCGCATACCCATCCACACTCCCATCAGCACCCGGCGGCGCCGCAGGACTACCCCGGGGTCCAGGCCTCCGTCAGCGAGCATCCGCTCAACATGTACCCGTCCTCGCAGAGCCACAACGAGCAGAGCGGCTCGGACACCAACAGTCAGACAGTCACCGGCACCGCCACAGTAAGGCATGATGGGAGATGCAGGGGTTTAGCTTCAGAGTAACTCTATTTATTTTAACCTTAGCCATGATTTGTTCGGTTTCTTAATCACTTTTAATCTGTTTCTCGTGCACTTTTCAAAGACGACTTAAAAGCAAAGGAGAGCCGCAACAAATGTGATGACCTCATTCGCGGACAATTAGTTTATTTAACTGTATTGCAGTTACAGTACACCAGACACTTAAGTGTTTATTGTACTCACTTCTTTTCTATCAAATCAGCAAAATACAGGGAATACATCACTTCTGCCTCACAGCAAGAAGGTCGCTGGTTTAATTCCCATTTCTGTGTGGCGTCTTCCCGTCCAGCATTTCTCCAACCGCCAAAAAAACATGCAGCAGGTTCTTAGGAAACCATAAATTACTCAGGCTTTGAATTAGAGAATAGTTGTACATCTAAATGACCGGTCTATGAGCGAATGACTGGTGTCATATCTCTATATGACATTTGAATGACGGACGGTTGTTTGTATCTAAATGTGGCCCTGTGATCAACTGGCGACCGGCTCACAGTGACAGGGGGATAGGCTCCAGCCCGGAATGAAGGAATCAATCAATCAATCAATCAATCATCTAAATGAAATTAAGTCTCAGTCATTGCGTTATATCACGATGTCGATATCAATAGAGTAACTTCACTGTGAGAGATTCCATTTAAAGAAAACGAGCACTGAATGATTTCTTGGAAAATCTTTCAAAGTTTAAGATCTAAAAAAAAAAAAAAAAAATGAAAGTTGGAACTTATATTTTAGAAGTTTGCTGGTGAAAAGTTGCCAAACTGAAAGTTGTGTTTTTCTAGCCAGGTGTTTATCCTCCCGTGGCTCCCGTCTGCGTCTCGTGGCTTTCAGCCCTCCAAATCTCTCCTCGGCTAATTCTAATAGGTTAGATGTTCTACTTTATTCTAGATGGTAGAGTATTTTCCCGTTCAGGACCCCCGGGGTCCTCAACACTCTTATCTCAACAAGTTTGCTCACCCAATTTTAAAACACAACCAGCCGGCGATATGCGCGTCACACTCGCAGGCAGATTCTGCTATTCATTCTTTTTCCTGGAAGTACACAGTTCATTTCCATAAATATTTATGACTCTGTCTGTCTAAAGCGTAATAAAGAAAGGGGTATTACTTTGCATAGTGATGCCGTTTCCCATTTGAAGGAAATGCTTAGTTATCTCTTTTTTTTTTTTTTTTTTCCCCCTCTGTCTCAGTTCGACTTTCATACTTGGTTCAGACGCGCGTTATCAGAATCAAAAATTGAAATATAATACCGCAACCTTTCTTCCGATTTGCAAATTGGGGGGAAAAAAAAAGGGAGGGTGCGCGATAATTTGCTCATTCTTTTTGAAAACAGCAGAAAGACAATATAGTTACTTACCGGACGTCACTATTTTTCTATAAATCGTTTTCATTTGGATTCGCGCCACATATACAAAAAAAGGGGTGACAAAGTACTATGACCTTCGACCCCTTAGGCCTGGCGTTTCCAACTTCTAGCATCCTTCAACCCAGATCTTCACCCTCCCTCCTCCAAACCGTCTCCATGCGACTTAATCTCCAGAACATCTAACCTGTGCCGTCTCCTCCTCATCTTCATCTCCGCCGCCTGCGGCTTTGCCTCCCATCTCTTCCTGAATGCCACTCTCTCTAATCCAGACGGCACGGCTCTGGGAGTTCGTTCAAAACGAAACGGGATGCAACGCGCTTGTAAACAGATCCGTGCTCTGAACAAAATGCAGCCAAAAAAGAAAAAAAATCAAATATTGGCATTTCTTTACAAAATCTCCCCGATTTGTTGAATAGTAATTTTTTTTAGGACATTTTCCTCAAAAGATTCAACAGCTAATTTTCCTCCTCATCACGTACCCCTTAATGAATCGACCTACCGGTTATAAATGTTGACAAATAAAAAACAACAAATTTTCCTCACTTTTCCCAGACTCTAATCTCAACGCATCTGTTGTTGACACTTCCAGGTGTTTGTAACATCTGGAAAGATGCCGAAATCCAAGAGCGACGGATTGATAGATTTGAGGAGCCGAGCGTTCTCGCTACTGAGACGCCGTTCCTATTTCCCTCCATCTTCAGTTTCCCGAGGCTCGTGTTACGGCAGAGTGAATGAGGTCATATCCAGCTCCTGCCCTTTGCATTTATACTAATCAAATAACACAATCTAGCAGTGCGGGGGGGGTCAATGATACATTCCTCCGGATCAAAATACATCAGCTGTAGGATCAATCATCCACTGCAGTAGATGCACATGTAAAATGTGAACCCCTTTTATTTTGAAAATCCCCTCTCGCCTGACAGTGAGGAAATAAAGTACGATTATCCGGACGGGGCGCAATCACCTTTGCGCTGGGATGAAACGTGACCGTGTCAACGTTATGTAAAAATTGTGCAATCGTGCGGCCAATCAATGAGGTTTACTGAAAGAAAAAAAAAGAAAAGAAAATGAGGAATTGTAAACTTTAAAAACAGGAAATCGTACATTAAACATTGTTTGCTTCTTTCCTTTGAAAATTTTCCACTCTCTCATAGATGCGGGTTTGTGTGTGTGTGTGTGTGTGTGTGTGTGTTGCACGGTTCCTCTGCTGTGCAAAGTATCTCGAAACGAGGATGGATTGAGAGAAACCAAGTGTGGCAAACTGTACATCTGGAGGCCTCATCAATCCTCCCTCCCCGTCTGTCCGTCGGCCGCTCTCCCTCCCCCACTCCGTCTCACCGCTTTTGTTTTTCTTTCCTCCTCCTTCCAGCCACGTCTGCGCTTGTCTGTCTCTCGCTCAGGCATTCTTCGGCTGTTTAATCCAGGTGTTCTCAAAGCGGGGGTCGGGCTCCCCCCCCTGCGAGGGGGTCGGGAGATCGTTCTCGGAGATCCGAATGAAAAATTTGAGAACGCGCGTGCGATTAATTACCGCGGTTGACTCAAAAAAATGTATTTTTTGTTGATCGGATCTCAGTCTGTCCGTCCAATCCAAAGGTCGGCGGTTCAATTCCCGGCTCCCGCTCTGTTTGCGTATTAAAAGGTTCCAAGGCCAAGCTGCTTCCAGCGGCCCGGATCCATCCATGTGCGGGAAATTGCTTCGCTAATATGATTATATCGTTGGCTAATGCATTTAAGTGTTTACATTTTAAAAATGTTGAAAAAATTTAGAAAAAAAAAAATGAATACAAATGGACGAATCATATTGTGCAAATATATCTCCATGTTTAACAAGGTGAGAGATTAAGTTCAAATTCCAAAATATAGAAAATAAAAAAATAAAAATGGTCACATTTAACTGTGGATGGATTGGTTCAGGTGGGATGGCAAGGGCTAAACATGGATGTCCTCAGATGGACTGGTGAAAAAAGAAAAGGAAAGGAAATAACTTTGTTGTTTAAGTTTGTAAGAGAAAAATCAAACATGCTTTTTTTAAAAAAAAAAAAAAAAAATCCTGTTCTGAGTGACGTTCAAATTCACAAAAAATATTAACTAAAAATATTTATATTCCAGGTTGTACCACTGAAGGGTAATTCACACTGGTATTCAGGAACCTCTGGCTATTTTATATGTAATTATTCACAAAAACTGAAAACTAGTTGCTTTTTGCCTTTGTCAATTTCTATTAACTGTTAGTTTTTCTCCCCTGAAGGTACCAGATCCAAAAAAGGACAGGGTTGTCAGGGTTTGTTATAATAATAATAGCATTATTAAAAATAATAAGCGTTGTTATCAGGTTATACATGAATTACATATAATAATGATTTATTAAAAGAACAAAAATGAAGATTGGAGACGGTTTCAATTTTTCATCAACATTGTATATGCCTGCAACGTATAACAATATCAACCATTATGACTGGGCTGGATTTACCAACTAATGACACCAAAGTGATGACAACTTTATTATTACAAGGACCTTGTGTTCTGACAGCAAAAACAATGAAAACAATAAAAAACTATGCTGAGGGGGTGGCTTCTTCCTCTTTAAACTGCCTCGGTCATCAAAAATGAATGAAATAGGAGATGGTGATATTTAAATCTGAAGTCACCGTCTCCATTAAAACACAAAACTCCATTATAACTGTTCAGAAAAATGGAAGTTGGTCAGAAAATCCTACATATCATCGTAAATCTTCACTGACTCATTTACATAATGTCCTACAATACGAGGCTGAAGTCTCTGGGCCCACTTATAATGTGTGTGTGTGTGTGTGTGTGTGTGTGTGTGTGTGTGTGTGTGTGTGTGTGTGAGATGACCTCATCTGGTTTGAGTGTTTACAGAGTGACGTAATCCTCCATGCTGCCTCATCGGGACTCTGTCCACTAACAGAAAAAATAAAAAAGCTAAAAGGCTTCAAAAGACTTTATTACGAAAATTAAAAAGCAAGTCATCAACCCGCCTTATTATTGTTATTCTCTAACACGTTGTATCATGATAATGCATGTCGACTTGCCTCTCACAGCAGGTCAGTTTTAATCATACTCAAAGTCACAAAAGAGAAGTTTCCAAACGGCGCAGCACAGAAAGAGTGAGATCTAAAGATATTAATTACAAATCAAATACTTGGCATTAACGTGGACCCAAGTTAGCTGAAATTACCCACGATGTGCGCATTTGGGAAATCACCACCTGCTTTTACTTTTCTTTAGTATGTAAAACGCAATGTTTGTATTGGATTGTAACAACTTTCCATTGCTTATTAACCAAAAATATGACACTGTGCGCGGGAGGGGGTTTAAAAATATTGGGGTCCGCGTTTGTATCGATGAAATTGTGACTGTCAGGGCAGGAGTCGCCCATCTCTCTCAATTGACCTGGTAAATGTATTTGAAATCTTATTATTACATGTGAGTTTTGTGTCATGACGCGATTGCTTTTGCTATCTTGATATAGGGATATTATTATTAAACCATTACTTTGGTATTGTGGTACTTCATATTTAATCCAGAGGACCAAGGCACAGATGATTTCAATAAAATATAGATTTAAATGTTTGCACTTACTGTGTCGATAACGCCATAATACCCACTTGACTACATTCTGTGTTGTCGCTTGGAAGAAGTTCCCGGGCCTCTCACTGCATTACTTCCGCGGGTTATATATTTTTTTTTATCATTATTTTTTTTTCCCACTCGGAATAGATTCAGACATCAGCGATGTTTGATACGGCCAATATGTCCTGAAACGCACTACATCCAGCCTGGCCTCGCTTCACATATCACTTTGTGGAGCCAGAAGCGATGAGATGAGATGAGATACTTTGTCTCCGTGTTTGTTTGTTGTATTTCTTCGCTGCCTGCGTGGGCGGATGTCGCAGACACACCGAGCTCTGCACAGATGGCAGTTGCGGCTGTGCGTATTGTGTACATCTACATTCCTATCCGTGTCGCGGTGTGTACCTAGGAGTTGTGTTGAAGACCCGCAGTCTGCTGGCCTTATGCTGCTTCTGCCTGAGCTCACACACACCCACACACACACATACATATGCACAGGCTGTATTTTTAGCTGGCTTGTATCCTGGGACTATTGTTGAGAAACTGACAGAGAAAGAGAAGGCAGAAACAGGAAGTGCCATATTCCTTGTTGGATTGTTATTTTAGTAGTTTGCAAACTTATGAAGCGTCGGAGCCTCCGATGCGCTGTCACGCTCACCTCGTGTTTAATGCGCTGTAACATACATTTCTTCATTTCGTCGTCTGATTAAATTCATTTTTTTTATATATATAAGAATAAACAATTATGCTATAATGTCATGATACAATTTGTCAGCTAATTGATTTCAAAACATTGAAAAAATAAATGCCGATATCAAGAAATGACCCCCAAATTAGCAAGACGTCGCCTGAACATTGATATCAACAATGAACTCAACCTCACAATTAGCAATACTTTAATTAGCAATTGGAAAAGAGCGGTGAACAAATTAGCACGCGGAGCGTCAGGTGGTGTGAAAGATATTTACATTATATGTTGATAAAGAATATGAATGAGCATAACAAAGGGGGATGGTTACTATCTAGTCATTTAATAACAAACAGAAAACAATAACCTGGACCGTGTAAAAGAATCTGCAGAATTAAAAACAAGTCGTTCATTTGCGTGGCTGTTGAGTTGTTTCGGGCGGCCTTCTTGCCTCGACCGGTTGGGGTGGAGAGAGGAACAGAGAAATAGAAAGTAAAGTAATACGGGGTAATAATTGATACGACACAAAAATAGCATTAATATTCTCAAAAGAAATCGCAGTGGTGAGCATAAAAGTGGAGTGCATCATGGGATAGCGCTTAGCAAAGTTAGCTTTTGGCGGGATTACAAGGAGCTAGCCAAGCGCTAACTATAAGCTTTCTGTGTGCGTGTGTGTGAACCGGCCTCCGCTGCGGTTCGTTGCTGTTGTTTTAGTTTAAATTTAGATTTTCGACCAGAATAGCAGAGAGTCTTCAAAAAGCATCTTTAACACACATAGAGCAGGGGCTGCAACATCAGCGGGGGGGCAACGATGCCCATAGACATCAAGCATGGGATGATAAAAGTTTGCTAAAACACACACACGCTCTCTTTCGAGACTCACGGAGAGGTAGAGGACAAACAGAGTGCTTGTAAGCACTTATCCTATGTTAGTGTTTTTTTTTTTGTTTTTTTTTTTTTTCACAGTTTAAACTGGGTTTTCTCCTCTGAAGCGTTTATAATCTAATCCGTAGATTGGCTGTGTGTGACAACGGGAGTTCAGACCCCTCTCTCTCTCTCGCGTCATTTGAGATACGCCGGCAAAGGCCCAGACGTTGTCCGCCCATGTGAAACTCAGAGGGGAGACAAGAGAAAGACGGTTCGGCTTGAAACAATGGGCCGCCGACGGTTGGATTTGACGGCATAATTATTCCGTGAAACTCCACATTCTGGTAGTTTAACCAACAATTATGAAAGCAGGCTGCTGTTGGCCTTTCGGAGGATGAGCTGACATTCACAGATGGCTGATGTTTACCTGCCGGTGTTAAGGAAGATTGAGTTAAAGACTGTTTCTTAAATATGCATCATTGAATTAACGAAGCCGCAGTGTGCTGAAGGACTTTGTTAACTAAATGACCTTGAGATCGACTCTGACAGATGCGCCGTGCGTTTATCGACATTGAATTAGCGAGGCAACAGACGTACAGTAAATCCGAAAATGAGAACCACTAAATTTTTATCCTTAAAACAACCCCGGGTCCTCTGATCAGGACACCAAGTTATACATTTATATTTACGTTACATGCTCGTCGGCGCTTCTGACGCACAGCAAGACGGCGTCCGGCTGGATTCAGACGGAGCGGGCCATCGGGGTTTCCTTCAGGTTCTCCGGTTTCCTCCCGCGGTCCAAAAAACATACGGGAGGTTGTCGAGCTCTTACCGTCACGGCAACTGGACTTGAATTTCTTCACTTGAAGACGTTTCTCCCCTCATCTGAGAAGCTTCTTCAGCAATTTGGATGAGGGGTGAATCTTCTTCAAGTCTTGCCACGACAAAAATTCGTCATGACCCAGATGGCAGACACATGCCGGAGACCCTAAATTGCCCAAAACTGGGCAGAATGGATGTATGTCTCTCTGACGTGTGAATGGTTGTATGATTCTATATGACAAAGGACTGAAAGCATGAATTGTTGTATGTCTCTGAGTTAATTGTTGTTTGTCATCGGTGTTTGGAAACGAGTGTGTGAATGGCACTGTGTCTCAAAATGTGCCCTGTGATTGATTGGTGACAGGTCGGGGCTGAACCCCGTCTCTCAGCCAATTAGAAGTGAGATAGGCTCTGCTGGACAAGCAATATATATCATTCATAGATAAATGAATGAATGAATGAATGAATGAATGATTATTCCATAATTTTAAATGATAGCACATGATTGAATCAATGGGAGTCTGGTGATGTGAGGGTATTCCCAGTTTTTTATATACTTTTTGGGTCCTAATGAGCCCATAGAGCTTGACAAAATAAAGACGTGAGTCTTGGATTGTCAAAACTAGTTACCGTAATTTTTGGACTATTGAGTGCACCTAAATATAAGCCATACCGGCTACAAATAACTAAACAAATATGTATGTGTACATATATAGGCCACACTTGTTGATAAGTCGCAGGTGTCCACATTGTAACATGAGATATTTACACAGAAATTTTTTTGAAACTTTTAATTAAATGCATACTGGTAACATCCACAAATACATACTGGAAATGTGTTTTTTTTTTTCTCCCAAAACAATGTCTGTAAGCTGATGAAAAAGATTAATAATAAATAACACAAGGAAAATCCATCCATTTTCTATCCCCGCTTTGTCCTACTCCAGCCGATCGCTACCTTGGTCTTCCTCCTACGCACTAAAACCATTTACGTCGTCTTTTTCAGTGTTAGAATTGAACAACTTCAGAATTTCACTGTCATTTCATTGGTCCAATGTGACGTAGTTAAATGTTTTTGCGGCATGAAGCTTGTTAGCCCCCGAAAAAATCCATAAATTAGCCGAATCGTTGTCTAAGCGTGTTCAAAACATGTGAAAAAAGTAGTAGCTTATAGTCTGGAAACGATGGTCTGATTGACCAATGTGCCTTTCTAGAACCGTCATCTCCCTCTTAAAACCGATATATGAAATTTAATCTCGCAGGGTTTCGTATTTTCGATCAAACTTGACATCCGGGCGGTTTCTGGTGTTTCCAGCAGACAGATGATGCCGCGCAGACGGACAGTCAGACGCTGACACAGACTGCGTCAGAAAGCACAGACAGCAAGACCCAGCCCAAGAGACTCCACGTCTCCAACATCCCCTTCAGGTTCAGAGACCCCGACCTCAGGCAAATGTTCGGTGTAAGTACAACATCCCGCCTCACGTTAGACATTGGAATATTTGTCGGGCGAAAAGACAGATTTCCTCATTTCGCTCACTTGGATCGTACCTTTTTTTTGTAATTACAGCAATTTGGCAAAATATTAGACGTGGAAATCATCTTTAATGAACGCGGTTCGAAGGTAAGTGCTGTTTTTGTTTCCCTCTCCGTGTGCCGTAATTATCTGTTTTTTTTTTCCCTTCTAATTCTTTTGATTCCAATTTAAGCAGCGCGGCATCTCTTTGTTTGAACCCTGACATATTTGTCGTTATCGATCAAAGCGGAGCGTACTTTGAAACTTTTAGCCGAGGAGATAAAATTTCACAGCAGGCCCTTACTGTTTCCTCGCTTCCAGACGGGAACTTTACAATTCGCCCGCCGGTAATGAAACACATTTACGAACCCCTGACCCCGGAAAACGCAGCAAACCGCCGGCAGAGTAGCAGGCCTTTATTTGATAGATTGCGCATTCGTTTAAAATCAAAAATCGTAAATCTAGCCCGAAATGAGTCTGGATCGGCGGTGGTCGTCTCTGCAGGACCGCTTTCTGCAGCCCGGTTGAAAAGTTATACATCGAGGACTAGCCGTTCTATTTTGCGGAGACATTTTTTTTTAGTTTTATCGTCCTTTAAATGACCCGCCGAGCATCTTTTTAATCTTCTCTGCTCGCCGTCTATTTGTAAAACCACAGTTGGTGCGCTGATGAATCTGCAGTCGATATTTAACCAAAACAACATCGGATTCATCCAGCGATCTGTTCGGGCCAATCAAATCCTCCTCCTCCTCCTTCTCCGCTGAAGATGACAATGACAATGGAGTCGGACTGATTTATTTACAATTCTCACCGCTCGTCAGATAAAACTTGCGGCTTTTTCCCCAGAGAAGATTAGAACCCTTCCCCGCTTTCGCGCTCCTCCGCGGACCGATCGGGGGTTTCCCAGCGTCTCATTAGCATTTTGAACGCTGCGAGCTCCACCTTGGCGAGGGGTTTTCCTTAAGAAGGGCTTGTTAGCAAAGCCCCCCCCCACACACACACACACATATACACACCCGCGCTCACCTGTCACGGTTCAAGCATTATTAAAAACATTTCCTTTTAAACCGACAATTATATATAGCGGCACCTGCAAATCAAAAAAAAATAAAATGCATTTCAAGTAAAGCTTGTGTGGGTGGGATACATCAGAAAACCTTTAAAATGGATGTAAATAATGCAAAATAAAGCAGTAAACAAATACATTTTAATGATAAATTAAAATTTTAATTAATGAAGCTCAAATTTTAATTAATGAAGCTCACTCTACCTACCGGGATTAAGTCCAATATCGGAGAGTCGGGCCGGAATAGTATCGTCCAAATACGGCAGGAGTGGAAAAAAAAAAAAGTTGGCGGTGATATGATGACGATAATGTTGAAGGTTGGAACTTCCTCCTGAACACGGGGTCGCAGTCCAACCCCAGTTTCAAGGCGTCGGTAAATTACCGCTAAGTGGGCTTTTTTTTTTTTTCCCTCTCCTCCTTTCGAGTCGCTAAACAGCCCCGCTTCCTGCACCGACACAAACACGGCTGACCTTTTCTCCCCCCCCCCCCCGCACAATAAACCCACTTATTATTTAGTATGCAAAGGATCGGCCCTACGCTCAATTAGCGCCGCGGGGATTGACATCTCCACCTTACAGTGTGTTCCAGCAGATGTCCCCCCTCATGTAGAAGCGGGGAAACACTCGTATCCGTCCCCAGAAAGGCGACCCCCTCAGAGAACCCTTTAGCGGGAAGTCAAGGTGCGTCCGAAGGGATGCGGCGGCGGTTTTTACCGCTAGATTATGGACTTCCAGCGGAAACACGACTGTGACGGGAGGACGGCCGTCCATCCGTGATGACTTTCACAGGTCCGGCAGGGGAAGCGCTGAATATTACAAATAACTACACGCTGTGTGTCTAGTCAATGACGTCTAACCGCATTAATGAGGGATAATATAATTCTGATATTGATCAGGGCGTATTAGATTGACGTTCAAAGTTAATTAAATATCTCCCCTCTCTATTTCATTAACAAACCAGAGAGTCAAGGCTGATCGATACGGGAACATGGCAAACGTCCTCTTTAGATCTTGTTTACCGGTCGTCAGATATGAGGCCTTGCTCAGAAATGCAGTTTCTCCTCATTCTCCTGTTCTTTTTTCGCCACCGCCGCCGCCGCTGCTGCTGCTGCTACCAAAAAAAAAGAAGAAATTGCTCCTCTCACTCGCAGGATTTAATTTCACATATTGCAGGAATGCATTTATTGTGCCACCTTGTAACCCGCAGCGTATGATTTGTAACTTCACCCTATACAATATTCATAAAACCCAGCACCTCATTAACCCTTGAAGCCCGAATCGGGCGAGAAACCGTAAAGTAACGAACGGTTGGACGACAGTCGGAGGTCTGGAATTTATTTTCAACGAATAAATTCCACTTTGGAAGGAACAAGGAAAATCTATCTTAAGAAGATTATTTCTTAGACTGATTTCTTTTTCCTCCCTTTGTCTAAAATTAAAGAATATGTAATGTGTGATTAATATTTGATTCGAAGTACCACCACAAGTACAAATCATACTTTCCCATTGATTCCCTAAGACGTTTTAAAATATGGGTTTATGAGTGATACTGATTTGTGCTCTGACTCCTGTGCTATGAAAGAAGAAAAACAGTGTTCACTATCAATGATAAGTATAACATTTTAAATTAATAATGCGCATGTGTTTCTCTACCTCTTTCCATCCTGCATGCAGGGTTTCGGGTTCGTAACATTCGAGCATAGTGTGGACGCCGACAGGGCCAGGGAGAAATTACACGGCACCGTGGTAGAAGGCCGCAAAATAGAGGTGCATGTTTTAAAAATGTTTCCTTCCACCTCTTCCGTCTCCCTGCTCTTGTTTTTCCTCCTCATGTGTGTTTTTGTATCAATATGTGTAAGTGTGTGTGTGTGTGTGTGTGTGTGTGTGTGTGTGTGTGTGTGTGTGTGTGTGTGTGTGTGTGTGTGGCGGTCGACCATCGAGTCTTTCTCTTGAAACCGAATTGTCGAGTAATCCGTGGTTCATCCTTTTTGGTTTCCTCCGACACGTACGAAGCCTAACGTGTGTGTCTGCTTGCTTTGTTTTTGGTTCACCTTTGTTTTCTGTTTTTATTTTTAGTTTTCTACAAGGAAATTGAAGAATATTTGAGAATTTTATCTGTGATTGCAAAGGTGCAAAGATTGGACTTTGGTCAGAAAAGTTAAATAGCAAAGTCTTTCTCAAAGAAAACCAACCCCTCCCACCCAAAACTCCCCCCGATTTTTGCTTTAGCCGTGAACGGCGGAAGTACATCAGGCATTTGGCGACAACTAGAGAGCGACATGGAAGATTCATAGCTCGCTTGACTCATTGGAATGACCCTTTAATTTCCACTGAACAGCAGACGCCTACCACTTACACCCAGCGTGAATGCATAACTCTGTCCATTTTCCCCTTAAGTTTCAATGCTCTCATGTTACCTATTATCTTCAACTCGGATTGGTGTCCACCCAGCAGTCAATAATCCATTTTCCAGAAGTAGATTGTATTGTAGAGTCAATATACCGCATGCCCTGCAGTTCTATTGATGCTCATAATAAGCCTTTTAGTGCTCTTAGACCTCTTAAATGGTATAATGGGCCATCGACTCCATCCGTCCGTCCATCTGTCCGTCCGAACGTTCGTCCATCCATGCGTCACTCGATCCATCAACCCGGACACCATCCATCCACTTACTGGTCCGCAAAACCCGTCCGTCTATCCATCAACTCGGCCACTACCTCAACCGGCCGTCCATCCACTTACTGGTCCACAAACCTATCCACCTACCAATCAGATCATCCGTCCATCCATATCATCCGTCATTCAGTCCATCCGTCAACCTCATCCAGTTATCCATCCATCTACTGGACCACCAACCCATCCCCCCTTCTAACCAGACCAACCATCTAGAGTAACAATTGGCAGTCGTGTCTGATCAGGTCTTTGTTTCGTACGGATAAACGGTCAGAGAGGCAGAACACACTGGCCCATGTGAGGACTCTCCACCTTTTTTTTTTTTTTTTTTAGTATTTTAGCTGCATTCTTACATAACAAGTCGCAGCATGAAAAAAACAGCAAATGGTAGAGACGGTTTCGGCTTGTTTATTCAATGGCTCCACCGCGAAACCATAAATATTAGACTTGAAGTTTATTCATCATAACCGGTGGAATTGTGTGTATACCGGTTGCCGCGGCAGCAGGCCGAAACAGGAAACTTCAGCGGTGTCCACGGGAAGCCAAAATGTAAAAGGCCATTGTTATGTTTTAGGTTTTTTTTTACCCAGGGCTTACTTTTAGTTGAACGCACCTCGGGGCAAAAAGCGAGGAGCCAGCAGGGCGCCTGAGCGAGGCATCGTGCCCCCCGGCGCCACCCCCACGGGCTGCGTTTGATGTTAAAGCGTAGTGGCCCCCGAAGGACATTCATTTCACTTTCTCCGCAGTTCAATTCATTTGGTGATCACCCAACCAGAGGCTCGCTCAGGATCCGGACCTGTGTTTTATAACCACCGCACAATTCGGATTCACCCGATGGTCCATCATATCTGCGTCATATCCCATGCTTGGGGCAGTTACTCTCTTGCGGTCATGTTAAGCAGCCAACAAAAGACACCTTTTTTTTTACGCGCCGTAGTCCGTCCTGCATCCCTCGGTAACCTAGGACGGGAAATATATAATCCAACCAGCTAGTCGACCAAACAACGGAAACATAACTACTCAGCATCTAAAAGCTGATGAGCTTATGTAACACCCTGAGAGGTAATTCAGTTTTGTAATTTCTTCCTTGGCTTTTCGGATGACTCCCAATTAATCATGATATTCTCCATGACTTTGAAACAGTTAATTGAATTTACCCCCCCCCCCCCCGGCGGCGTCCTCCCCGGGGGATCTCCATCCCCAGTTTGAGAACACCTTTAACTAAGTAGCAGCCTCTCCAAACTCTGGGGGATGACAAAGTGGAAAATATCACCCGGATATTAGCAGGTGCCTTTTTCTGAAACAAGAACAACCAGATGATAAATCCCCCCCATCAAAAAAATAAAAATCTTTGTTCACAAACTTGTGTTGCTATGGTTACAATAGGAGATAGGTGATTGCAGCAACGGATGCTAGCAACACACTGCATTTTATTGACCTAAACCTGCAGGCACAGTTTGCATAGAATTAGTGAGCTCCGTTAAACCCCCGGTGGCCGGGGGGCAACACACACCAGCAGACTGATACACACACACATAAATCATCGATTGCTGCACAATACGACTGTCATCACACAAACACACAAAAAAAAATGTATTCGGTTAAAATTTCACAATGAGATACCTTAAAATGTTATAATAAAAATGGCTGTGGATTTAAAAAAAGACACCCAAAACAGCGGAAGGCCCGGAAAAAAAAAAAAGGATTTCCTTAAGCCGTGTTTTTTCGCGTTTCCGAGTCTTAAACCCTTGAAATTAAAACCGCCTTCTGAGCAAAAAAAAAAAAAAAAAAAAAAAAGAAACATCCAGGTGGACACCTCAAAACTACGTCGTGCGTCAAACCCGCGGCAGGACGCTCGCAGGGCAAAATGGACCGAGTTGTGCTCGAGGAAACCAGCGAGCAGTTTGTTAGAGAGAGTTGAAAGAGAGGGTTTGTGCAGTGGAATGATTGCATTTCTTGGCCGCCTGAATAAGATGCTGCTTATTCCTTTCTCACCCCTCCCTCCCCCCCAACATCCTTCCAACAGTAGCTTTTGTTTAGGGCCCCATCCAACACAGTTACAACGGTAACAGTACACAAACAAGTGGGCGGGGCCTAAAGGTTTGGGAATGGTAAGTGTGGGCGAGCGAGCCATTCTGCCAGCATTTCCTCTCTCTCTCTTCCTCTCTCTGGAACGTTTGCAAGGCTAAAACTCACGTGACATTTCTTTTTTAATTGTGGTTGAGTTGATGCTGTATATTGACATATTTTCTTGCGTGACGGCGTTGGTGTCCATCCACTAAGTGTTCTCCTGACGCTGCGTGTGCGAGCGTTACTGACTGAGATATTTGCACCTCTATCTGAGATTGTTGGAAACCCCCCCCCGTTTATCAGTGTACTTTATTTTGGAAGCTAATGCACCCTCATGTTGATTTGTTATCTGTCGTTTGGATTTGGAATGATTTGATTGGTTGATTGACTGACTTGACTTCAACATATCTATTTTTGATTTTGATTTTTTTTTTTTTTTTTCCCCTCCCCTTGGCTCTGTTTCATTTCAACCCGAATAAGAATCCTTGCAATGAATTAGAGAGGCTGTTGTCTGAGTGTGAATGCTTTGTGTTGCTTCCATCACAACAGTTCTTCTCGTATTCCGAGGTTGACCGGTCGTTGCATAATGCTCCCCAACATGTACTCTTCTTCTCTGCCCCCAATCACATTTCTTTTTTTAACTCCTTTCTTTCCTCCTCCTCGTCCTCCTCCTCGTCCTCCTCCTCCTCCTCCTCGTCCATCTCCTCCTCTTGCCTACAGCATGCATCTATATGTTCACCAAAAAGAAAAAAAAAAAAAATCATTTTGTCAAGTGCATCTGTTTTTCCCTTTCCTTTTTGTCTGTACGTTACTGAAATGTTACCGTAACTGAGGAGAGCATGCGGGAAAGAAACGTCATAAGATAGAAAATATGCAAATGAGAAAGAGAGCTGATTTGCTTTGGATGTGTTCTTTGTTTTTTATTCATTTGATTTGATTTATTTTCTTTCTTTTTTTTTTTTTTTCTTTTTTTTTTTTTTTTAATACCCCCAGTGTTTCTGAATGCAATTTTGAACACACAGAAATGACATGGGTGTGTGTTATGACACTGTGTTCTGCTTCTGTTCTGAAAGATGTGTTTACAACACTGGGAGACCGTGCATGCCGACTCTTAACACACCTAAAGTGTGTCCCGCGGTCGCGCTGAAATGCCACAAACTCACGGCGCCGTCTCTTTACCTGCCGCAGGTCAACAATGCAACAGCCCGAGTAATGACAAATAAGAAGACCGTTAACCCATATGCAAATGGTAAGACCAAGTGGTTGTTTCTTTTTTCCCGTTCGATGGTTATTAGCGGTATTTTTCACGCCGACGCGCCCGGCGTGACCTTGAACTCACCGTCAAATTCAACGGGTACATTTGCATTTATCCACTAATTGTTTTGTGCTGATAATTTTATTTTCCAGGTAGTTTCTTCTACCCGAGAACTAATTCCTCGATAAGTTTTAAGTCGGGCGGCGCATCGGCGGCGGCGCTTAGCTCTCCTGCCTCACAGCGAGAAGGTTCAACTCCAACAGGAGGCTCTTTCCGTGTGGAGTCTCCATGTTTTCAACGTGTCTGCACGCTTTCTGCTCATTGTCCAAAAACAGGAAGTTCATCGAAGACCCTGAATTGACCGATCGTGTGAATGCTGGCTTGATCAGCACCCCTGCAACCTTTATAAGGGGTCTAGATAATGAATGAATGAAAGAATTAATAAAACTTTCATACGCCGTCCGTCCATTTATTCGTCTTCTTCTATATATACTGCTCAAAAAAATAAAGGGAACACTTGAACAACACAATGTAACTCCAAGTCAATCACACTTCTGTGAAATCATAGTGTCCACTCAGGAAGCAACACAGATTCATTTTGACTTGTTTTAAGGACATTACATCAAAGTTGGATCAGCCTGGAGTTTGTTTTTACACTTTAATTTTGAGTGTGATTCCTAATCCAGACCTCCATGGGTTGATACAATTGATTTCCATTGATCATTTTTGCGTGATTTTGTTGTCAGCACATTCAACTGTGTAAAGAGCAAAGTATTTCATAAGAATATTTCATTCATTTAGATCTAGGATGTGTTTTTTAAGTGTTCCCTTTATTTTTTTGAGCAGTGTATATTATCTTGCTGGAGCCTATCCTATCTGTCATTGGGCGAGAGGCGGGGCTCCAGCCGGACCAATCACAGGGCGCATATAGCGACATACGACTATTCACATAGAGACACATAAGAATTCACCCTGTCATTCACACGTCTGGACAGTTCAAGGGTTTCCAATGAGCCTATTTTGGACCCGGGGGTTGAACCAGAGACCTCCAGGCTGTGAGGCCGAAACGCAAAAAACACTGCGCCAATATGCCGGCCTTTCAAGTCATATGATGATAATAAACAAACTGATGATGTGCACCGGGCGACGATCCATGTCCAAATGCAAAAAGTAAAATGTCAAAGATAGAAAAGCCGGGTTTCATCTCAACTCCCTATCAGGAGACATACTGTACTGCATCGCTCCGGCAAAGTTCTGAAGTCTGCTTCCCTGCCTAACTATCAAGGGATGCCGTGTCAGTTTTTGCTGGTACATTCAGGATAAAGTCAGCTGTCCTCGGAGAAAAACGCTGCTTTTTCTGCAGCCGTCAAATGAGGAGATTTCTGACCAATGAGCGGGCTCACAGCTCCCGCGTGGCCTCGGCTGATGCATTTTATGTTCACTTGAAATTCCGCCCGTGTGAAACCGAACTGAACCGAAAAAATGGAAAATTCATGAAACGTGGCATATGATCCACCGATTCGGACCGAGGCGAACGAAACCGCAGGAGTGAAGATGCCCGGAAGGTCGAAAGTCGCTACAGATCACTTAACTTCTCGCTGGCAACCGGGCCGAGGGGGAATGGAGGTTAAAGTCGAAGTAAATACCCATAAATCACGGAGCGGCCCAGGATTACTTATCGGGTTCCCTAATCCTGCGCGGCCCCATTCCAACCCTCGGGCGCGGGTCAAACGGCGAAGTCGGTCCCGGACACTAAGCCGCACGATTTTCTTTTCTCTTTTAACAAAACCCTTCGCTGTTATTTGGTTCGGTTCTGTTTCCACACCCCTTCCGTGAAACCGGGTTTTCACATTTTTCCGGCCCCTTGCGACAAGCCCGAGGCGTCGCGTATATATATTTGTCTCGTCAAAACACGCGGCCGGTCCGGGGGGGTCGGACGGCGTAAGGGAGGATGACGGGTGCACGTCCGCGCAAACAGTCCGCACGTGCGTGTGTTTGCGATGTATTAACGTCTAAGTTTGTGCGTCCGTCTCTTTCAGGCTGGAAGTTAAATCCAGTGGTCAGCGCCGTCTACAGCCCTGAATTCTATGCAGGTAGGAGGACATGCCCTTCTCCATCTGTCACCATCTCCTTTGTCGTTATCTCCCTCCTCCTCGTTCTTTTCCCTCCTCGGTTTCTTCGACGTCTTCTCTCGCATCCGCCCCCCCAACCCCTCCTCCCTCTCCCTTTAACCTCAGTCACCTCGTCCTCCTCCTCTGCTTTTTCTTTTCCGCGCAACAACATGCAAGCGGGCAAAGTCTGTTTATAGCCGGGGAACTCTGCTGAGTCACGCAACAGCCTGTCATCTCCTCGCCGAGGTGCGCACGCAGTCCGCTTCCCCCACATGCCATCTTCGATCTCCGGCGATCTCCCCCCCCCCAACGCCGGCCCCCACCTCGCCATTAGCCGCGGCGTTAAAGTGAAAAATACCCGGATTCCGTGATGAGGGGGACAAAGACGAAGAGCCGGGTGACGGATGAGCGAAGGGAAAGGAAGGACGAGAGGGAGGGGAGACCTAATTGTCCATCTCGGCAAGGACGTTAACAGATGCGAAATATATTTTGTAAATTGAAATCAATATTAGCAATTTCTCCACACAGTCGGTTTGAATAATTTACCCCAGGCGTTCTTTTAATTACAAAATGGCTTTGTATCGATTTAACTTTGTGTCACTTTTCAAATATCCAAAATACCACCGGGACTGATGTCTGAACATGGATGTCTTCTGCGTTTGTGTTTTTTTTTTTTTTTTTTTAAATTTATAAATACCAATTAATCAAGATTCAAAAGACCACGCGGGGGATTGGCATTTACATTTCAGCCGAGACTCCGTTTTGAAAAGGCCTCTATTTATTATAACTTCGCTCCGTATTCTTTTTAAAGCAGGAGTGTTTATGAGGAACGGGCCTCGAGGGCAGCGGTGACGCAAACCGATATTCATCCTGAATACGACATGAATCCGGCTGGGTTGGGAATGAAAAATTAATAGGCCTAAATTTGGTTTACATGTGCAGACTGCGGATTGGAGGGGGGGGGGGGCGGGATTGAACCAACCTACTTATAAATTGCCATTGTTGAATTATTAGGGGCTTGTCAGACCGCGTGAGCTCCGGTCCTCGTCCTGTCAAATGATATTATTTGTTAGGAACAGCTGCATCGTCGTTACATAAATTCTGATTTTAAGAGACCCGAGGAAGATCGGCCGCCACGGCTACCGGAGGTTTAATAAACTACAACAAACAGACAAACAAACCGGCATCCGAGAAAGACGTGGCGTTCCCCGACCGCGTTTTGTTGTGATGCGAAACTTATTATGGTTCTCGTCTGGTCTGGGTGAAATGAAATAACTCGGACGGTGTTTTGGGATTGGGGAAAAAACACCCGGTGTGTTTTGGCCCCCCGAGCAGAAGGCAACAAAGATGTCATTGATAGTTTCTTATTTTTCTCATTCGGCAAACAACGTGTTTGAATAGCAAATGTGCTCGGGCCTGATCAGAAACACACTCTCCGTCTGGCCAGCGGTCGGACGGATTCTTGTCATTATTTCTGTTTTGAAATAGATAAAACTATTAGGCGCGGTGGCAAAGGGGTTTCGCGCTTCCGGCTGGCGACAAAAAGTTCCACGGTTGGTTCTTCTCGAGTCTGCACGGATTTTGGGGGTTTAGGTTCAATGGAAACTCCAAATTGTGAATTGGCCTGTGAATGAGTGAATGTCTCTGTATGGGGTGGAACCAGAGCACGAGCGGTCTCATGTTTCTATCGGATTTGTAATTTGGGAACGGAGGAAATACTTTGTTTACAACGTGCCTGACCTCCCGCATTTCTTTGTTACGACGCCACCCCCCCATACATTCAAGGAGAAGCTCTTGCGCCGTCATTCCGATGTACCGCTTTTGCAACGTTAAAGCAAATATTGCGTGGGAACTTGTCACTCAGCGCTTTACAAGGAGGAGGTCAGTTTTCTTTACTTTCACCGACTGTACTTTCATTTTGTTTTATGTTCTTTTTTTATGTTCTTCCGACATTCTGCAAAATTCGAGTTACATCGCATCGTACGAACGGAACTCCGACAAAAGTCGGGGACCTCTTGTACGTCCGTACGACGTAAATAAGTGAATGAATCAGGGGTGGGCAATTATTTTTGCTGGCGGGCCTCATTTTTTATTTAATTTTTAAGCGAGGGCCAACTAGGTGAACAAAATGAAAATTCCAATTCAACTATTTCACTTTTGGCGCATTTTATTTCAATTTTAAAATCATTAATGATCATATAAATGTAGCTACAGACATTATTTTGTTTATAATCATCCACATTTATTTAAACAAAAGGAAAAAATAAGTTTCTAAATTAAATATTGATTGATAATACTTGTTAAGATATAAAAAAAAAAAAAAAGTTTCGCAGACCGGATAAAAAAGCAAAACGGATGTGGCATAAAATGCCCGGGTCTGCTCTATATGATGTGAGGATAAGAAAGTGAATATTTTTGTGTCTAAAATGTCTCTAAATGTGGCCCCGCGATCGAACAAGGGTGAACCCCCGCCTCTCGTCCAATGACACCCTGATAAACTGATAAACCGATATACTGAATAAATGTATCATGAAGTAGCTCAAACTTTTTTTTCCAGACTGACCAGCAAACGCCTTTCTTTTCTTTATCTTT
The DNA here is from genome assembly GCF_037954325.1 of Fistularia commersonii. Classification (NCBI taxonomy): domain Eukaryota; kingdom Metazoa; phylum Chordata; class Actinopteri; order Syngnathiformes; family Fistulariidae; genus Fistularia; species Fistularia commersonii. The sequence goes on along the minus strand of NC_141306.1, from coordinate 4,897,862 downwards.
TTCTTCTTCTCAATGTAACCCTTACCCCTCCGGTGCTTTGCCTGCATTTTCAGCAACCAATCAGAGATCGACCCGGAAGCCGAAATGATCGATTTCGCTCTGGGATTCATTGGCGCTCGTTCCAGAAGCAGAGGAGGGCGGAGTTCAAGCAGGGCCTATTTAAGTGTTTGTTCTGAAATTGAAATCCACACTCTCAAATTAATATGGAGGGATCGGGGTTCCCTTATTGGTTTTTAAGCACCCCGTTCGTTTTCATTACCAGATCACATTTATTAACAAGGCCCATTACAGTAAATATCAATGACGCGCTGGCATATGCCGATTCAACAACTACGCCGAATCGATGCGCCGCAATATGTCGGTGGAACCGGACTTACGGAGTAAAGCAGAAGCAGCTGCGCGCGAGGGTAAAACCGCGGGAAATGCAACCGAAAAAGGTGGGGTCGCCGGGGAAATGACAGTTTCGTCTGAAAATCTGGCAGGAGCAAGCACTGCAACACGACCCGGGCCGGTCCTTCTGCATCAGCGGGCAGAAAGTTTGCGACAGACAAGCGTTTCCAGATGTGCTGTCCAAGCTGTTCTGCAGGAGCACAATGAGGCGCTCCGGCTCAGAAATGCAGCGGTCAGATGGGGGTGGAGGGGTGGAGGGGGGGGCGAATCACGAAGCTTATTTCTGTTGTGAATCAAAAGATTTTCACGTACGTGGCAGAAACCGGAGGTAGCCGGGCCGTAGGTGGATGCTGCGTTGGAAAATAACTAAGGAAATAAATAAAAAGTTGGTGGAAACACCATATAATAAAAAGTCAGAGGAAAACTTTTCTATCACTGTGATATATCACTTTAATCTTAATTGTTTTGTCACGCAGTGAAATAGATTGAGAATTTTTTTTCAGGATTCATTTATCATTTTACCGTCTAGACTGCTGTCAAATGACAAAAACTTGTTGTTATTGTCATTATCACCACGGCTAGCTCCCGCTAGCTCCCGCTAGCTCCCTGGTTCTATTCTCACTGGGGTTCTTTCTGCGTGAAATCTTCGCGAATTCATGGGTTTCCTCCGGCGTAGACACGAATGGAATGTGTTCGTGCACGTCCGATTGCGTCCACTAGGAGATTCTGGAGCCCCTGAGCCGACGCAACCTACACCTGCGACCGTGACGTGTCCAGATGTTTGGCTTTGCTCCGGCGACCCTTCTGATGTGGAAAAGGGCAGCTTTTCTTTCCAACCGTGGTATCGGGTCACCTCATCTTGACTGAAACAAATACAGGGGGAAAAAAAAAAAAGGAAAAAAAGTACAGCATTTCCCTGGAGGGGAGAGCCAGAGGAACTTTGCAGAGCTGAGCTAAAAGCAGGCGGCGGAAAATCGCTGAAGACACAGTTCTTCTTCGCAGGGTTACATTTCGTCCCGACATGGAGTGAATCAAACGGAGCGATCTCTTAAATGCAAATGAAATTACATTTCTCACATTCAGTACATTTTGGGTTATTTATTTGGTACGTTTCAGTCGGATATCTACGATAGGCGGAACAGGCTAGTTCCTGTACACGTACTTGGAAATCCTTTCACGGCCTCGTCAGCCGTGTCTCACGACACCTCCCGTTTTGGGAATCCCTGAACGAGGCTGATCAAAACCGAGGTGTTTTAGAGGAGACACCGCCGGTCTTTCCAGGTTTTCCAGGCCACCGGGTTCTAAAATCAAGGTGACAAAAGATGAATAAGAACAATTACGATCCCCGGCGTCGGCTCGTCTCTCTTTGAGAAACTCTCGTCCTTTGGCTCAAACCTTCCATTTTTCATCCGGTCAATAAATGATTCACCGTTTCTATTAGCATTTTATTAGATCTCCTTTTTGAAGAGACGTATAATTAAGACGGGAAATGGCACCTCAATCTTCTCCTTAACCTTCACTCACCCCGACTCTCAAATTAAGCCGCGTGTCAGTTGTCCTCCCATTTAGATAAATGATAAGTTAATAACAATACCACTGCCACGCTGCACTTCTGCTCCACTCTTCCCCTCAATTTCTTCTTTTTTTCCCTCCACAACAACTGGGAAACCCGACAATTTCATGTCACCGTGGGACTGTGACAAGAGTCTTCTTGAAATCCTCTGTATGTCCAGTACATAGGAGAAATTGACGATAAAGCCGACTTTGACTTGATATTCGCGGCAAGACGGGCCGACGCGCGATGTCGATTTCGACTACAAACATTTTAGACGATATCCCCCGAAAACGCATCCGGAAAATCGAGCACATAACCTCGTTCCTACTTTCATTTCAAAGACGGACACATATAAACCCAAAGTTGTGCGCGAGCGCCGTTAGCTTCGGCGCTAACGCCGAGATCAAGTCGCGCTCGTCCGAGAACACCCGCGGAGCGCGGCAAGGGGAAAGTTTTGTCAGCAACAATTAATCTAACTAATGAAATCCTTAAATGGCTCGCCAAAGACCGCGGACCCGACAACGCCGTCGAAGACGAGGGGCTTCAAGCCGTCGCAATCAGTTTCCCGCTAATGAGAAAACAGGATTCAAGTTACTGATAGATAAGGGCAGCAGAGCGGGGCGGTGGTTGTCTCCTTGGCCTCACAGGTTCCCGGATCTCTTTCCGCGGCTGACTTATTGCCAATGTCCCCTTTCCGGTCGAACTATCGATCGTCGAGGATCTATATTAGACAGATTGGCAAGAAAGCGGGGCAAAGCGGACGTGGAGGTCGACCGCTCTGTGACGTCGGTGTCGCTTTCCTTCCCCAGTCCCAGGTTTTCCCTACCCAGCAGCCAGTGCAGCAGCGGCGTACAGAGGAGCCCACCTACGGGGGCGAGGACGAACCGTCTACAACACATTCCGGGCGGCCGCTCCGCCCCCCCATATCCCCGCGTACGGAGGGTGAGTGTCTCCTTCCCCTTGCCTTTTCTTAACACTCCTCCTTCCCCCGCTCCCTCTCCAACGGCGAGCCCCGAGCGTCTGAGCGCTCGGAGTCACCGAGGCGGAGCATGCCGGCCTCGCCGCACAGCCAAAACCCACCCCCACCTCAACAGCATGCTGAAACAACTGACAGGCATGCTCCGGGACATGTGCCTCTGCACGGACTTATGGGACATGAAGTTTTGCCTTGACTTGTGTTGTCATTTGGACGAAGTGGCGGAACGGGAGCTCCTCCACTTTGGAATCACTTTGAAAGTTCAGCCGCATTCCAAAAATTAAGATTGAGAGCCGGCAGCCGCTCTGACCGACCCCGAACAGCTAAACGCTCCGCGGAGCTCTGGAGTCAGACATGATTTGCCGTTTTATTGTCACTCGTTTTTATTTATTTGGCTGTTTATGACTGCAAACCAAGGAGGCTGGCTGGGATTCAAGGAAAGTGTCGAGGTCAAAGTAACCAGTTCAAAAGCCTTGTCATCTGCAAAACACCTGCTCGGGTGAATGATGCCTGCGCAGCATTCCGCACATTCCAAGCCTTTGAGGGCTTTTATTCAAATAACATATAATTTACATAAAAAGCGCCGACACAACAACACTCCCAACTAGGAGCGTATTAATGAGGACTGTATCGCTGAATAATTTCGGATAATGATTGCCTTACGGGAAAAATAACATGAACAGGGGGCTGAGTAATTTGGAAAAATAACATTTTATATGATACTATATGACTTAAAACTTAACCTACCTAAAATTATTGTCAAAATCTTGAATTTATTCACTTGAATTTCAAGTGAAGAAATTCAAGTCCGGTCGCCACGACAAGAAGATTTCGACAGGAATTCCCCATGACCTGGATGACTGAGAATCCACCTAAAATTACTCTTGTATAGAATACGATGCTCAAAGTGTTCCTAGAAATATTTTTAAGAATAATAACAAAAACGAAGGGCAAAAAAAAAAATAGAAAAGGGTTCTAAAATCGAGCAATGTATTGTGTGAAAATCACCGAAAAACACGAAATTGTCAACAAGAAATGGCTCGAGGATAAATCACCAGAAACGAGGATCAGCGAGGACCCGGAGTGTCAACTGATTCAAGTAAATGCATTCTAAGCAAAGTTTCGATTAGAAAACGGCTGCAACGATGAGCTAAACTTCACTTTCGCTTTCGCTTTCACTTGTAAAGATGACTCGATTAATGTATTTCGGGGACTTGAGCGTTTGTGCACACTTGGTTTAGCCAGCCTTTCCAGTAGGATGACAGAGATCAGGGCTGAGTGCAGAGCCAGTCGCATCTCCAGTGAAGAGGAAGGGTGTCACAGGATGAGGTGTTTGGGTGTTGACAAAGAGAGATGTGCTATAGATTGTACTTTCATTAATCCTGCCGCACCACCTAACAACCTTAGTGTGCTCGTGTGGTGAATTATTAATGTGGGCCGTGATGTATTTTTATTAAAACTGTCTCTCCAGAGGAGTCAACTCTGCATAAATCCTTTGGCACTGCTCGGAAACCACATTTGCTAGGCGAGTGTGTTCATAAAGTGACGCGTCTCCTGTCTTCCCTGGGTTGTGACATACCAGCCCCCAGTGTCAACAAGCTAAGATGTCCATGTAGATGTAGACATTTTAATGAGAAAAACTTGTCTGGGACACCTTGACATTTGAAAAGGGTTGATGAGAGCAGATATCAGAGTGGGAACAAATCAAATGGCTGACTTTGATAACTTGGCCCTCCGAGACAGCGGATACGAACCACTGGCGCATGGAAGGGGAGCCATTAAATACAATATTCAAAATGATTAGAAATATCATATTTAAGCCACCAAAGAAATAGAACAAAAAAAAAAAAAAATTGTTCAGTATATGATGTATATATTAGCCAACCTTTATTGCATGTCAGGTCAAAAATAATCGCTGAAAAATGGCAACTATGCCATCGATATGTGAAATAAATAGCTGAAAAAAAAGAACAGGACTTAAAATGTAAGAAAAACATCGATACCGTACACGTTGTCGGATAAGCTTTGTTGCCTTAATGCACATTTAATGTACAATTTGAAAATAAGAAAAAGGACAGTATAATTCAAAAGTCAATTTCCGCAAATTCCAGCGTTTCCTCGACACATGAGTCTGCAGACCATCTGCTCTGTGAAAAATCCAAGCTGTCCACTGAAAAAATATACATATACAAATTGTATATAAAATCATATGATAAAGATTGTACGGTAGAATGTTCGGTTAGATGTAATTATATTTACAATGCACAGACTTTTCTCTTCCTTGCGTTTTCATCTTGCTATAGAAAATCAACTCTACATCTTCTTTGAATGATTTTCCGATCGGAAATTAAAGTCCTCCTGACCTTCCCAGCCTCCTTCCCCGGTCGTCCCAGAGGAGGGGTGGTGCCTGCTCTATTTACCCTCTGAACCCACTCCTCTTATTTTTTTTTTTTGTTTTGTTTTGTTGGTTTATTGATTTCGATATTCTTTTGGATCGTGGAGATGGGGGTTGGTTGGTTGCTTGCATGTTAACATGCACTAATATGGATGTTTTTGTTTTTATTGTGTGTTTGTTTGTCTGTTTGTTTGTGTTTGCATCCTCTGCAGTGTTGTTTACCAGGATGGATTTTATGGTGCAGATATTTATGTAAGTATTATTTACTGGTATGACATTGCATGCTACACCGCCATCTCTGTGGTCTCTGCCTGGTTGCTACGAACAAACAAAACCCCCAAACCCCCCCCCCATTCTCATACACACCTCCGTCACACCACATGCCGGCTACGAGCACAACAGAAGCTGCTCCTGCATACACGGTATCAGCTCTCCTCTGCCTTTGTTACTTTCCTCATGTACTACATGGTCGCTCCGGGTGCTTTTTTATTGTATCGATTCCATCAGTGCTAAAATCGGACTTGAGGACCACAAGTGGAGTTTGTTTGGGTTTAGGAGCCCCTTAGTGGCTGGAGCCAGAACTACATGCAGAGATATGGTTATTGCAAGTGTACTCCGATGGAGTTCCCGTTGTGCCGTGTGGGATCCTTCTGTGTCTCGCAAAAAACACAACAGGTTTGGGCGATGGCTTACAGAAATCCAATGAAATTCAGGTGTAAAATCAGAAGTCTATTACTGGAACATAAGTGAAGTCGACGACGACCTCGAGACCGTTGAGAATTTCCCCGTATTTGTTTGTTTATTTGGCTTCACTAACGTTCATTTCAATCATAGTTGTAAAAAATCAAACCGCTCGATTTGACCTTGTGCAACAAAAAAAGCGGACCGAATGATCCCCGCTCCTTGTCGAACGTGAACGAGGGCCAACGCCCGTCACATGTCAGATTCTGTCTGTTTCCGCCTTCAGGGGTTCATGTCTGCTTACATTACATACGTAAACTTTTATGTACGTTTCAGACGTTGTCAAACATCACTGACCACATACCTCCGTGCTCGCTTTACGTCGCCAGTTCTGCGTTCCGTTTCCGACGATAACAAACATGGCGACGGTGAAGGAGCTTGTGATAATGTACATTTTCAGAAAGAGCTGCGAAAGGAGGCGGCGTGGCGGACGGCGCCGGTCCTTTGCGGCCATTAAAAACGCGGCGGCACTTGGGTTCCACCGATGCCATTTTCTCGTCCTTTCACTTGCCGTACAGCGCAACACTGCCCCCTGCGAATGCCGTCGGTACGGACGCATCCGCGAGCCGCCGGAAAACGTACAGAATCGCGCTGGATGTGAACTCAGAGGACGGAGAGATCCCTCTCTCTGTATTCGGATTTAACATCGGCCATAAATGAGGCTTTATCCTGCTGAGCCGCTCCGCAGACAGCAGCTCCAGCTTTGAGCTGGAAGACTTCCCCTCAGAGAGTCAGCGCTTTCACAAAGATGTCACCACTGTAACGCTTTATTTGTTCACACCCAAGCACCCGGTACAACAATATTGCTGCCAGCGTGTGAATCTCTTCGAAAATGCATCGTAACACGTCGGCTCTGTCAATTAGCTGCACCCTTCCAATGGTCCCTTTTAAAAAGATGGTGATAAAACACTGTGAAACCTTTACTGCCTGATGGGAAGCAGGGAAAAAAAAAAAAACTCTTTAACCTCCGGCAACTTTCTGAAGCACGTTGTAACAGCGATGTCATATTTCATATGTCGGGGCGGTGAGATGCAGATTAAATCTGTCCCAAGCCGCGGAATGTGTTATTAAATTTATATTCAAATAATCCGGAGCTTGATGATCGCCCTTGTTCACGTGATAAAATTTGGAAGCAAAATGGAAAAGGGTCTTTTTATAGGAAATTCTTGTCGAAATATTCTTGTCGTGGCAACTGGACTTGAAATTCAAGTCCAATTGCCACAACAGGAACATTCAGAATTCACCATAACTGGATGTAACCAAACTAAGCTGATACACTGCATGGAAATAATCTTAGCTTGATGACAACAACTACCGGTGCTGCTGGGCGAGAACTCATATCTAGCTTCCAGGTGCGAAACATGTTATCATTGTGACAAAAGGTATTAATTTACTTTTGATATCGTATTTTCCAAAATATTGAGCGCGCCTGATTAAAAGTTGCACCGACTTAAAATAAATAAATCAATAATTGTGTACATTTATAGGCCACACTTGTAAACGAGTCATACGTGCCCACATTGTAATATGAAATATTTACACAAAAGCTTTTTTTTTTTTTTTTTTTGCTTTTAATTTAATACATACTGATAACATCAACAAATACGTGCTGGATTTTTTTTTTTTTTTTTTTTTCCAAACAGTGCCAGTAACACAGCTGATGAAAAAGATTTATAATAAATAATACAAGGAAAAGTTCATCCATCCATCCAAAAAAGTAGCGTCTTAACGGACGAAAATTACGGTAATCATGGGGAAAACACTAACATGTTCTCCAACATTGGGGGGAAACTATGAGAAGCTGCAAACGCACTGTAAATATGAATGCCTATATAACATATTTGGCCTTCACCTACATGATGCATAACACAACTCTTTAAAATCACACATCATTTCTCTGGGATTCTTGCTGGCTAAGTCAATAATTACAAAACATTCACAGATTTCAGGTCATCTGCACCAGACAGTAAGGAAGTACTTGCAGATATCCATTAAAGTTCTTTCAAATATGACTTACAGCCCATTTATTCACATCCAAATTGAATTTCCTCATGACATAGAAAGTAACAATGGAAATCTTAGTGGAACAAGATCGGCGCCTGGATAGAGACAATAAAATGATACATTGTAATGATCTTTCTTTTTTATATTTCAATATAGCAGTTGCACCATATTCAATATATATGGATATATTTCCCAGCCGTACCTTAAAATGGTGATGTGGGGGTTCTGTGCTCATCTAATGCTATGACAGTTAAGCACTGGCTCTGTGTGTGTTCGTGTGTGTGTGTGTGTGTGTGTGTAGGAGTGTTTTATTGACCTCCTTGCCTCCCCATTAGCCCTGCGCTCCTGCCCCAGGGCTTGATTACTGCGCTCGGACTATTTAATATTCATTAGCCGAGGGGGTTCAAAATTCATCCAAGTTTACCTGTTGACTTAAATATAGGATCATCTAAATTTCCACAACATTAAGGGTATAATGTGGCCGCCGTTAATTAAACACAAAATGGGTGTCCCTGTGATGGTTGGCTATAACCGCCTGGAGGGTTTATTTACTTGAAACAAAAACAAACCTTAATCTTCTGTTGTGAAGAAACATGTCAGCTGCACTTCCCACGGTAACATTCGCTAGATTCCCGTTTGTTATGTCAGGCAGTCCTTCACCCTGATTGGTTGTGGCTCGAGGCAGTTTAAGTTGATTGTGAAATCAACTGAAGGAGACCAGACTAGTTTTCGCCACCTCACTAAGAGAGTACTACCTTAAAATCTAAACGTTAATTTCCCCCTTCAGACCAAACTTTCTTTTGAAAGTGTTTTTGTTGAAGCCCTCAAATTGTTGTTGTTGTCGTTGTCCTAGTCCAGATCCGAGTCTGTGCCCATCCGGTTGATTCGTTCTCAAGAATGGAGGAAAGGGAAGAGAATGATGAAGAATAATACAGGGAAAAAAAGGTGGACATATTTTTTGGACCGCAGTGGTTCGCGCTGGAAGATCCCCGGTTGGATTCCTTCAGGGGGCCGATCCATGTTGAGTCTCCATGTTTTGTCCGTGTCTGCATGGGTTTCCTCAGATTTTCAGTTTCCTCCGACAGTCACAAAAAAAAAAACCCTGATTTTCCCAAAAGTATGAATGAGATGGTGAATGGTTATATGTTTCTATATCTGGCGCTGCGGTCAACTGGTGAATCCCGCCTTTCGCCCAATGACGATCTGCAACCCCTTGACCCTGAGAGCAGAATAAGCTTCATTCCATACAAACTCATTTGCCCCATTTTCCTCGCACAATTTCACCTCCAACGGAATGGCTGGGTTGCACAAAAATAGAAAAAAATCGTAGAAAAAAATCATCACTAAGGACCCCGAACATGTAGCACCGAGGCCTCTAACACATGTTAAATGCAAACATTTAAAGATTGAAGAATTGAACCCTCTAACATCCTTAAAGTCCCCGCTTGAACCTCAAATGTGAGCTCAAGGGAAACCTCGGTCTAAGTCGTTTTATGCAAACGGGGCCTCGCTCTGCCAGGGAAAACGTTTTCATTAACCTCTTGCTACCCTGAGTCATCAAACGGGAACGTGACCTTTGTGCATTAGCTTTCCGACTGCGCTTTACCTTATCCTTTGTTCTGCAAGAACCTGATGGTACAGTACACAGCAAAATACATCAGTCCCCGTACGAGGACATTTTTTTTTTCATGGTCAAAGACGACCCAAACTTTTTTTGTACCTATTTAGGTCCAAGGGGAAATTAAAAATGCGTAAAAAAAAAAAAGCTCCGGTGTCAGAGGTTAAAGGATAATTCCAGAATAGCCCCTGTGAGGCGCACAAGCATTACAGATTTGGAGATGGCTTTAAATTTGGCAAGTTAATTGCGTGTGACCGATTAATGACCCCCGAACTCGTCTCATCAGTGGAAGTTGCTGAAACGGATGTGTGGCGCTCGGAGGGGGAGGGTGGAAAGGCAGCGCACAATCGAAACAATATCAAAATGGATTGTTTAGCGACAAATGCCCGGTAAAGTTCTATATGTCATAATTATCAAAAGTGTGGGGAGAATTGTGAGTCTAAGAATTTGGGCTTTTTTTTTAACCCCTCTATAACTTGAAAAATTGCTTTCAAAATATAACAATTGGGCTCTTTTTATTTATTCATCACCATCCATACTGCTTATCCTGCACACATGGGGGATTGTGGAGTAAGTCCATATTGACTTTGGGCAAGACGTTGGGTTTAACCAAGACCGATCAACTGTCAATCACAGGCTCACATAACGAGACATCCAACCATTCGTTATCTCATTTGCATATCGCATATAGTCATACAACTGTTCACTTTTACATTCATACAGATAATTCAAGACTAATTTACAACCACATTACATAAAGTGGTATGTCCGTTTTTTAACGTTGCCAAACATCGTGCCTACTTTATATTGCCATGGTTGTTGATCCACTAGATGGGCAGTGCAGAGCTCACTTGTTTACGTCCATGTTCGGAGTCCCCGAGTTCTGTTTCAGACACAAAACAGAAAAAAAAAGATCTGCGCAACCGTTAAATGGTGGCATGCGTGAAGAATCCTTCTCCCGGGTTCTACCGACGCGCCGATGTCTTCTTCGCATCCGAGCGTACTGTGCAACACTGCCCCCCTACGACCTCTGGGAGTACCGCTCCATTGCTCCATTTGGCCATGCATCAGGGAGCTCCTTGGAAACATACAGAATTACACATGAAACGAACACTTGAGCATAAACGACCCCTTATAGTCTCTGACCAACTGCGTATTTGAGGCAGAGAACCAGGGAAGAACCCACGCAGGCGCTGGGAGAACATGAAAACAGACACACAGACAGAATCCAGTTGGCCGACTGAACTACGACGTCGGGGTGCCAACCTTTGAACCACCGTGCTGCTCCGTTTTTATTTATTTATCTCTTATTAAAGAACTCTCTGTTTCAAGATGCCTGTGGCCAGAGTGGGTAAAAGTTTGGGCCGATGCTGTCATTGAGTGCAGCGTGCATGGCCCCATATGTGTGTGTGTGTGTGTGTGTGTGTGTGTGTGCACGGCCACAGTGTGAGTGTGGGGGCCCGCAGTGTCGATGCCAAAAATACTAAAAGTCAGGGGAAGATGGATGGACAGGGAGGAAGAGGAGTCCTGCTCGGCCTTTCTTTCCCTCCATGAATCAGTAACTATGATGGATAGGAACATTCCCGATGTGAGACTGAGAGCGGGGAGGCCAAAGCTGACCATATGCTCACTCACACACACACACACACACACACACACACACACACAAACACACACATACGCATACCTACATAAGCCGGTCCTGTTTTGTCCTGACTATAATTTTGATTATTGGTGATGAAAAATCGTTTTTTTTTCCCTCAAAGAAACACAATTCTGAATGAAAGAATTAAATTATTTTGAATTTAATCCCCTATGTTTTAGTTTAGATCGTAAAACCTGTTCACCTAATTTTTGCCTTATTTATGGGCGACATCTTATCAGATTATCGGGTAATTTCACCTGAAATGATAGATTATTTTTTTTCTGAATTTTATATAAATCCGTGGTTATTACCTTTTGTTTTCTTTTCTTTTTTTTTTTTTTTTTCCTATTCTTTCCAACGTGACGTGCAGATGCACCTTCGCAAGCGGAGCTGCAGAGTTAGTCAATCCATCACCGGTGACAGTGAAGTGGCTGGTGATGAAGGTGGGGAGGGGGGGGCTTGTTCATCTTCCTGCCGCAGCCCATCATCATCCCCACTGAGCATCACTTACCCGCGTCCTCAGTTTATGGTGGTAATATCCCACCGGTGACAACGGGACGGACTCAGTGGTGGAGGGGTGGGAGGTGAAGACGTGCACGCTGAGCTTGAGATGTCACCGAGCCCCCGAGGAGAGAAAATGGCTGTTGGGTGATAAATGAAGGCGAGGGTTTCCGTACTGTTGGCCACCCAACATTTTCAAGATCACCTCCGGTGTTGGTGCATTGACGCTGAAAACTTTTGCTCACTTGAAAAAAAAAAAAGTGCAACTAATATTTGGACTTTAAATTTGATTATTTTTTTCAATTTAAACACATAAACAGCCAAAAAGATTGAGAGGAGGTGAAACACAATGGTTCTTGGATATCTATCTATCTATCTATCTATCTATCTATCTATCTATCTATCTATCTATCTATCTATCTATCTATCTATCTATCTATCTATCTATCTATCTATCTATCTATCTATCTATCTATCTATCTATCTATCTATCTATCTATCTATCCATCCATCCATTCATCCATCATCTGTCTACTCACCTTTTGTATGTATCTATTCATCTCTGTATATATTTTATGATCTATTGATCTGTTATCTATGTATTTTAAATTCCTTTTTTGTTTGTCAGTTTGTTTATTTATTGATTAATTTCATTTCATTAATTTCATTTTATTTAATTATCTTCTCTTTTTTTGAACCTTGTACCTTTGATTCGCCTTTTTAACATTATGTATATATTTATTTCTTTACTGACTGACTCATATTTATTTGCTGTTTACATCAATTGCATCTTTCCTGTGACAGTGTTCAAGTGTCATACAAAGTGTCGAAAGTCTGTGGAGTAAAACAAAACAAAAAAAGAGAACCCGTCCCCATCGATCGAATGCGATTAGAAAAAAACAAAAAAAATTAACGAAACAAAGAAAGGACGTCAAAAAAAATCAAATGTCCATCTCAAAGTGCTGTTTTCATCATTATAACGTAATCCTTACTTCGCTGTTCCCAGTGAGCGGCAGATAGAATAACAAGGTGAAAAATAAAAATAATAATAATAATCTTTCAATAAGGGAGAGCTTGCTCAGTCTGCTGGACGCTATTGGAAAGAAAAATTATTAGAACCCCCCCCCGCCCTCTCAAAAAAGTCATGCTTGCGTAACACACTCAGAAAGCCGAGGAGTGGGACTGAAACACCCCGTCTGTATCGCTCCAAATCTCTGCGAGCAGGAAGTCCTTACTCAACCAGAATCCACGGCTTGTCAGCTTTGCCAGGAGCCGCTTTCACAGCCAACCGGAACACGGATCCGGCTCGTCTCAAAACAGTGTGTCCGACTTCGGTCGAGGGGAGATTATACGGAAGCGGCACGACGAAATCCAGGCCCGCTCCTGAGTGAAAACACGGTGACCCCCCGAATAGACCCCGAGGTGTTTGTGGAGCTCGGTTCGCCCCTTTTGCAAACTTTCCCGGCCTTGTGCGTCACGCTTGTTTGAGAACGAGTTTTCCACGCGTTTGGGATTTACTCCGCACGGCCTTGTAGATGTAGAGCGACAAATGTGCACTCATTTTGAGTTCTATATATATATATACACATACATATATGTCTTGTTATATTGTTCTTATATTCATAATTAATGTTGTCTCATCTTGTCAGTGTCTGGAACTCATAAAGGGATTCATTAACACTGAATTCATAATCTGTTTTTCTTTCTCTTTGTCTCATTTGTGTGCGCATATGTGTTTGCATGCATGTGTGTGTGCGTGTGTGTGTGTGTGTGTGTGTGTCCAGGGTGGTTACGCTGCCTACAGATATGCCCAGCCTACTGCTGCCACAGCTGCTGCATACAGTGACAGGTAAGAGACGAGAAAACGGTCGGCACCCGATCCACAGCTCCAAACACATGAAGAACCAGAACTTTTTTATAGAATTAAAATTGAAAATAGCGTCTCTTATCGTTCAAGTCCTAATTGGGTTTTGTGTTCATAATTTTAATTAAAAAGAATCCTATCAAGGAATTGTTTGTTTATCACAAACTATTTTCTTTATTAATTTTGGATCTGTATGTCGTCATTTGTTCATTTATTTACTTTTGCTGGATCCTTTTTTTCACTGCAAATTACTATATACCCTTAAAATAAGTCATGTAAAATTAGAATAGATGATCAAAAATTATTTTGCAAAACTGCAAAAGAAGAAAAAAAAAATCTGAAAACTGTTTATGTTTATAAACATATCAGTGAAGTTGAATTGTATGCAAGGTAAGAGAAGCTAAAATCCCATCTCTCTGCCACAGTAAGAAGCTGGTCACATGATCACTAGCTGCGGGCTGTAAAAATCTTCGTCCTCCTTCATTGTGTTTCATTTCATGCATACAAACCATTTCATTATAAAAAGGCCGAATCACAGCGCCGCCCGAGTCGCGCTCCCATTTTTACTTCCCTTCTCCCGAAGTTTGAGTTCTAAGGAGCATAATAATCAGACTAGGTCATTCTTAAGGAGACCACCTCGGCATGTAATCACTGCCCGACACTTAGCTCTGCGGAGAGAGTGTGAAACAGCTGCTTCTGCCGTCCGGTGTCATCCATGAAGCTGCATTATTGTGTGTGCTGCTTTTATTCCAGCTGTGGTCAGTGTCACCTCTGTCCAGAAGACCATCTGGATGCGGGAACACAGTCCAGACTGATGGGAGAGGATAGTGATGGGGACCTTTACGGGTGTCAAACCTATGTATGCACAGTCAAACTTTTGATTTTAATTTTTGAAATTACGATGGTCGGGTTCAAGCTGAATAACACTTGTGCGTTTTAAACATGGGTGTAGGAACACGGAGGAGTAACGTAGCTTGATATGCGCCTCTTAAAATATGTTACTACACACAAGGGATGACGCAGACCCCACGTGCAAGGGCGCACCCCTGCTTCACCCCGGGCTTCACCCCGGGCTTCTACCTAATATCGTTCTCCTCGGTGGTTAGCGCTTCCGCCTCGCGGCGAGAAGGTCCCAGTTTGATTCCAACAGCGGTGATCTCCACGTTTTCTTCTGTTTGGAGATCTTTAACTGCCCAGACGTGCAACAAATGACAGGGTGAATGGTTGTTTGTCTCTATGTGTTACTAGTACAGGGTTGGGCAAACTTTATGGCTCAGGGGCCGCTTTGACTTTTAAAATTTGACAGACGGGCCGGGTCAGAACAAGATACAATACAAAAAAAAACAAAAAAAACCGCATTTGTTGTTAACAGTACATATCAGACTTGTCGGACATTTCCTTTAAAATTGAAACCAGCTTGAATTTGCAGGCTTTGACATTCGCTTGCATTTCATGCACAAACCGGTTTTTCCCTCTCAGCTTCAGTATGTCCGCAGAAATGGCTAAATCACAAAGCCAATCTGTGTCAAAATTCTCAAGTAGCTCCAAAAAAGAAATAATCTCCTGTTTGAGCTCCCACATTCATTGATCCAATCATTCAATCATTCACAACAAGTATGAATTTTGTACCGATCTTTGGCGGGCCGGATTAAAAAGACCAGCGGGCCGGATGTGGCCCGCGGGCCGTAGCTTCCCCAACCCTGGACAGGTTTGTTACTGGCCACCAGCCCAAGGTGAACGCCTCCTCTCGCCCGGTGAAAACCAGGATAGACTCCAGTACCACCACACCTGTGAGTGCAGGATTAGCGTCAGAGAGAATGAATGAATAGTTCTGCATATTTTCACACTCTAATTTTCACCTCCTTCTGTTTGAACTCTTAGTCAACATTCCAGCGACTTGCCTCAAAGCAAGGATGTTCGCTATTTATTCATTTCGACTCCCAAATAATTCTTCGCCGATTGTCTGAAACGCGTGAAGAGCCGTAATGCCCGAGTCCCAAAGTGAACCGGCATCCCGGCGGCGTAATTACGGCTCAGGCAGACACGGGGCTGCGGTGTAAATGCCCGCCATCTGCATCACCCGTTCGCACAAGTACTTATTTCCACCCACACGGTTGTTGTAATTGAGCTAAAAAAACAAAGCAGCGTTTACACTTGTGCTCGATAAGGTCATAGCGCGTCCCGGACGGCCTCCGGAGGCGGCTCGGCCCCGTCCGATCGCTCTCCCCTCTCCGTGCGTTCGCACGTACGCACTCACGCGGTGGAGTGCCATCCTGCTACCATCCCCATCCACCCTAAAATGGCGTTTTAACCGACGGTTTAAACGGCCTCTTCGAAAAAGATCGGGATTCCTCGGGGGGTGCGCGTTCTCATGGTAACCGCCTCCAACCCCGGAAATGATCCCAGGCGGCCTTAATGATCGAAATCAACACGTTTTGTTTTTTTTTTTGTTTTAATAAACAGCTAGTAAAAATATGCTTGATTAATATTTTAGAGGGGTTTTCGGTTTCTAGGGCTGCTATCATATATGAGCATATTTTATCTCCCATACGCCCTTCCCCGTTTTATTAATAATAGATATATTCACAACACAATGAATAATGTGCGGTAAATTAGTAAGCACGAGTGTGTCATTTCGGATTGTAACTGCACGTCTCCCACTGATGTCTGTCCTTTCCCGATTCATTATTCATCATGTTTTTTTTCAGTCGGGTTTTGTATCAGCGGCCTTTGATGGCGGACGCCGGCGGTCCGTCCGATTCCGGAGCTGAGCGGCAAATTATTACAGGGAGGACTTTGGCCTCAGAGCGCCGAAGAAGTTTGCAGACAAAGTAGGTCCACTTGAAAGGAAGCGATTGCGTCTCGTGTTTGCCGAGGGTGAAGAACACAGAGGGAGAGAAACGTCGGGGGTTACATGGGCGGACTAAAAAAAAAAAAAAAAAAAAAAGAAAAAAAAAAGCCTTTTGCATCTTAAACCGTTTGGCTTCAAAGACCAAATCTAGGTCACCTGAGCAATAACTAGAGAAACACTCACAGAGGAGATTAATCAGGAGCCGGTTCTATGGGTTTACTGGCGCCCCTAGTGGCCACGGCAAGAACCGCACCCTAGTGCAGCAAGTCATCTATCATGATTCAACCTGAAGATTTGATTTCCTAGGAAAACGAAAATTTAGCAAATTAACTTTGTTAAAAGCTTTTCACAAGCATCTAAGCAAACCACGCCTTGGCCTGCTGAGGGGGAAATGGAAAATTGTATTATTTAAGCATAATTTCATTATATATTTGTGAAACAACAACAGCGTCTTCTATTAAATTATGCCTGTTAAAATGTTAAAGCAAGAGAAGATGCGTCCCGTGGTGTCTCTGGGAGGGTAAGACCTTCCAGCTGCTGGAGGCGCTCTCTGCTTTCCCATCAAATTCCATTCTATTTGCATCAACGGTAGCTCAGTCATGCAGTCGACTGTTGAAGGTCCTCTTGTGTGTGTACTTATTTACTAATTCCAAGTTCTTTTGACTGGACAGACATTTATCAACATTGTCCATATGATGCTATTGGACAAACTTGGAACTCAAAGGAGCGAAAAAAGAGTAGGAATGCGGTACGGCGGTTAGCAAGAAGGTCTCAGATTCGATTCTGACAGGGGTAGAGTGTGGGGTCTCCATGTTTTCCCCATGTGCCCGTGGGTTTCCTCCCACAGCCCAAAACATGCAGTAGGTTTATCAGAGACCTCAAATGTGTGAATGGGAGTGTGAATGGTTGTACGTTTCTATGTTTGATCGGCCGGCAGCCGGTCCTGGGTGAACCTCGCCTCTGGCCCAATGGCAGCGAGGACAAGCAGATAATGAACGAATGAAAAAAAATTAGCAAGTTATTCACATTGAATTCACTATAATTTATGGACACGTCGACCTGAGAAGCAAGTGTTGTTTTTATTTATAAATAATATTACTAGTATTATTTACACTTAGACATAAATGTTGCTGTGTCACAGTTGGCTTTTGTATCCGGATTTTCAGAATGAGCCAAAGCCCTGCAACATTATCGTTACCTTTGTTATCAAAAAACATTGGAATGGTATTTCTTTTTCCTCTCATGTCTGGAACTAACACTGAAATTGACCTTATTCTTCACATTTTTTCGTTTTTTTTCAACGTGTCAACCTTGCTTTTAAAATGCAAAAATTGAAAAACAAAAAATGAAATCATCCGTCATCTCTCATCTTCAATCCCCTTATTCATCCCTGTACCCTAGTCTAATATCTATTGTATAAACCTCGAGGGAAAGTGATGGAATGGTTGCAGATGTGTGCGTGTGAGTGGATCCGCTACCGAAAAAAGCTTCCTGCAGACAGACGCCGCGGAAACAAGGCTTAGAACGTCCAAGAGTGGGACGCTGCAGGGCCCGAACCCACTTTCAAGTGGAAGTGGATACATAATCGAGGATTTATCACTTAAACCGATATTAATCTAATCTGAGGGAGAACTCTTCGGTTCAACCCCCGACTCCAGTTGATGAGCTCCGCGTTCAAGTGAAACTTTTTCCCACAACATTATTATTTTATAGCAATGATAATTTCATGAGCTGATGAAACAGAAGGGTGCGCACACGCACACACACACACACACACACACACACACACAACCATGAAAAAAAAATCTGTGAAAGCCAGGTTCCATTTCAAAGGTCTGGTGTCTCACCGAGGACGTAGCTTATGTACCTGTGTAGCCTTGATGTCGCCATCTGTGCCGAGCCGCACCGGCTACATGTGGGTCATGTTCATGTCACCGGGATCACAGAGGGGGGAAGCGAAGGCAGCTGCTTCCACGAGCTCGGACCCGTCTCTACCGGCGCAAACCCCACGCAGCAGCTCATGCAGACAGCGGCTGCTGGCGCTGTGGCACATTATGAGCAAGTGAATACACATGTGCACATCTTACCGTTATTACCCCAAGGACATCTTCCAGGGAAAATCAAGAATTAGATACCAGCTTCCCCCCCCCCCACACGCCCCCTCATATAATGTAGTAATTTATTTCGCTACGATTTAATTTATGAATCCAGTCACCGGAATGTGCTGCCTTGTGAAAACGTGGACCAAAGTCACCGGGAAAGCTTTTTTGTGCGACCGCAGGGACCTCGCCAAGCGACCCGGACAAAAGAACGCGGGCAAAATCCCCAGTTTTGGAAATAACAATGCGAGGATGGCTGGCCCAAAAAATGACGTACACGGACAAAACACAAAAGGAAGTACTGTATTGTAGCATCTTGTGGTGGAATGCTGCAAAGAAAAGACAGCGTAACCGTGGTGATGGATGGCCTGCTTGTCTGAAAGGTCAATGATGAAAATTTTACAGTACGGACTCTTCTTTCTCTTTGATTGGCTGATCGTAAAAATAAGACGGTCAGCAAAAACCAGACTGAAATGGATTAGTGTTGGGAAAATCATGTCGTTTTAAGAAATATTAATGGGTGAAAACGGTGCTGTTATGACCAAAACAGAAGGTAGATTATCCAAAACCGTGCATTCGTTATCTTTGTCGCTTATCCTGCCAAGGGGGGCTGTAGCCTATCCCCTCTGTCATTGGACGAGAGACAAAGAACCATTCACCCTCTCGTTCACATTTTGGGCAATTTAGATGAACCTACTGAGTGTTTTTGAACCGAGGGAGGAAGCAGGAGAATCCAAAGGAAACCCACACAGATTATGGAAAGAACATGGAGACTTGGAATCCAACCAGGGACCTTCTTGCTGTGAGGCAGAAAAGCTAACTACTGCTCCATCGCGGCGGCCCATCCAAAACCTGTAATTAAAAAAAACAAACAAAACTGTCATGTCCAGTCAAGTCAGAAATTATTTTACTCCTTTTTTTATAAATATATATATATATATATATATATATATATATATGTATATATATATATATAAAAATTGAAATAAAAAAATATACATATTTTTTTTGTCCTTTCTAAAAAGAATATATATATATATATATATATATATATATATATATATATTTATATATACCACTATTTTTATAATGATTGACAGGCGATGCTTACATGGTAACAAATGATGTGATCCAATAATAGCTTGAATATTCATAAAAGCAAAGAAAAAGAAGTGAAGAGAGAAAATTTACCCCCCAAAATTATTTTGAGATATAGGGCATTAAATATTAATTTTCAAAGTTACAACATTTCATACATTTAGGTTTTTTTTAAATTATTTTTTTAAATGAGGCAAAATGTTCATTTAAATAAAACTTTACCTCATTTGGATGAGAAAAAGTTTTTCAAGCATGTTTTTTTTTTGATAAGCCAACAACCTGAAAGTTACTTTTCAAACCGCAGAACCGTAGAAATGTATTTCATGACATCAAATTCATCGCCCGTAAAACAAGTATTTGTCAGATCCAGAGTCCAGTCGGGTTTAATTATAAATAACACTAGGTGCGGAAAAAACCTCAGGGCCTGTTTGGTGAAACGCTGACATGAATACAAACACGTCCGTGTGTTTGTCAGATTGTTCCTGACGCTGTTTCGCCGCCACCGCATTTTTACTCTCTTTTTTAAAGTCTTAATACAAAACGTATTCTTTGGGCAAAGACAACGACATCTTGGGATCGATGGAGCCTGACGGCCGTTGGTGCAAATGACGGAACAGCTCTTCTGAGCCGTGTTCCAGAATCAGAGAGGTTTTCCAAAATCGAGCTTGTGGCGGTGCTGGTTTTTATCCCTATGACACGGTGATACGCCTACGATACTGAATCCTTAAATTTTCACCGCTAAACACGCGGACCGCGCAGCACAGCCTGTTCCCGAGCCTCGACTCGTGCCACCGGCGACCCGTTCCGGTGCGGTAATTTGACCACATTTCTGCCCCCCTTCCCGCCTCCTGAACACTCTGCGCCCAGCCGGCGGACTGGGGGGAGTGTTTCTTTTTCTCCGCATCGCCTCCGAAAAGCCGACGGAGTCGCGGCCGGGGGAGCTCACAAAGCGGGAGGGCAGAGCAGGCCGAGGTGGAAGGAAGAAGGAACATTTTGTTTCTGGCCCTCCGGCAAACAGAATAATTGATTTGGATGTGGAAGTTGTTGTTGTTGTTGTTGCATACACGGAAATACAAGGCGACAAAAATACTCTCATCGGTGCAGGATTTCTGATCATTCCGATGCCGATCGTGGAACTGTAGCAACATTGTAATGTGCCGATACGGCTTTGCGGACAGTATTTGGCCGCGATGTACCAAAAAAGTCTCGTTTGTCGTCGGAGGGTCGCCTCGCCCCCCCCCCCGCGGCATGCGCTGGCGCTCTGATGCTCTCGCTACGGGCCCATTAGCTGTTGTCTAATGGCTAGCAGGTCGGTGTCAGGTTAAAGGAGTAAACCGGACAGATAATCTGGAACAGGTGCTACTACGGAATACTAATCTGCCTCCATTTGCATCCTGGGTTATTTCCAGCTGTCCGGCTGTTGTGCGGGATCAAGCAGGATCAGAGGAGAGTGCATCTGCCTCACACTTTAATTTGTGTTTTCTTGTTCGAGTCACAACTTGAAGGCGTAGCTCTTTACCAGCGGATCACGAGTTCACCGCGCTGACAGATAAACCAATTATGGCTTGACAACATGAAGGCGTCCAGTTCATGGACTGATTTAACGTGACTTGCGGGCCAATTGGGATTTCCTTTTTTTTTTTTTTTAATTAATTTAAAAAAACACTTTTTTAGATTAAATATAAGATGTAATGAATCTCTTCAAACAGAAATGAGTGGCAGCATCCCCTCCACCGCCGCCGCCGCCGCTGCCATTTTCATTGTTTTCCTGCTTTAGCCATGTGATTGTTAGCAAACCAAGATGGCGTCTCCAGAGCTTCGCTTCCACCCCCACTTGACACTTCAGAGATAGCTACGCTTCAAATCCTCTCTGCCATCTTGGAAATAAATATTTTATTTTTATTTACACAGAGGAAAAAACATGATCTACCATCTATATATTTATAGTATGTAAATAGCCTTGTGATTCTTCTCCTAATTAAGAATCAAACATCTTTACACAGATTAAGTAAACAGCTCTTTCTATTAAACTTTTTTAATGAATCATTCAACAAAATAAAGTGAATGAGTCATTTCAATTTAATTTATTTTCAAATTATTTTAATAAAAGATAAATTATTATTATTATTATTATGTTTTACAAGCAGTTATTATGCACAAAAGTTCTGAGTCTGTAAACATCATGCTATAATCCGATCCGAACGATAAGATGGGCGGTGTTTTGCCGCCGGGCCTCCTCACGGCAAGGAACTTTGACGTCCAAATCCGGTGGCCGACGAGCACCTTTGCAGGAGGTTGCGGGTTCTAAACTGTCCTGTGTCAGTTCTCTCTCGGTTCTCCGGCTTTCCAAAGCATCCAGAAGCCTCGATTGTAGCCTCTGAATTATTTGCAGATGAGCATTAGCGTGAGAGAGTAGTTGAACGTCTCTAGCTGTCGGTCTGTGATTGACAGGCGACCGATCTAGGTTAAACTCCGCCTCTTGTCCAACACCAGCGGGGATTGGCTCCCGATCTCTACTTCTGTTCTAAATAATGAATGAATGAACGAACGAGGGGGGAGCGCGGGGGTGCAATGGTTAGCGCCTCCGCTAGCGTCACAGCCAGGATTCCCACAGGGGTCCTGGCTGCAGGATAAGCAATATAGATAGTAAATGAATGAATGAATGAATGAATGAATGAATGAATGAATGAAAATAATCTGTCAACCCATTTAGGCTGTCCTGAAACCATATGTTACACTCCTGGCTGAGAATATTTAGCCGTAAAGTCATTGGGAGCAGGACGGTGCCGGACACGGATGAGCCGTTCGATTATAAATTCTGGATCATTCTGTCTCTATATTTGACTGTAGCTGCCCAGGTTGCTAGGTGACAGGGGAGGCTGCACCGTCACAATGCTTGGTTTGGCCTTCATGGTCCAGAAAAGCCGCAGTCCCCCTGGCCTTTGACTGGAGACACCCGGGAGTTCGTCCAAGGGTCATTTTTTACCCGGCGCACATCTGCTCCGGGACATAATTCCAATTTGAGTCAACGAACTGGCGTAACAGACGAGTTTCTAATCGCGGTAGAATTATTTTATTCAGCAAATCATCGGCGAACGCAAACGCGCGCCGGACGATTTGCATCTCCTTTGAAAACAAAGCGAATAAACCGTCGAGTCTTGAATTATTCCTTTCAAGTCCGAACACGGGGCGCTCGTCAAATATTTAAGGCATACGCTGGCGAAGCGGTGGCGAGCAGAGAACACATGGTGCCGTAACGGAGTGTAAATCTTTCTTCTTTTTATATCAGTCCGCCCTAAATGCTGGCGCGTCGGACCAAACTCTCAGTCGTTTTGTCCTGCTGTTGAAAACGTTATTTCCCTGTTTATCTTCTCACCTCAGGGTCATTCAGAAAATGCGTTTGCCTCAAATTGCATTTGAATTTGTGTTTTAGTTGCGGCGGCGGCGGTGGAGCGCACGCTAACGCGCGCGCTGGCGTGTGTGCACACACTTACACACACACACACACACACACACTGATGATGGGTTAGGGCTCTGTGCTGTGAGATAAGATAGGTCAAATGCGGCGCTGGGCTGAGCGTGGGTGTTGGGGGGGCGGCGGCGGTGAATAGCAATGTCCAAAACTAATCGGGATTAACTTCTAATCGCTTCAACCACTGGGCCGCTATGCAAATCAGCTCAATTATGGGCACAGACCCTGGCCCCTGATTGGCTCTTATCATGAAAAGCCTGGGACAGGGATGGGAGGAGGGGATGTGGGGGAGGGTGCGGATGTGGGTGGGGGTGATGGACACAGTGCGACTGTTCACCAGGAATAAGTGCTGTTGCTGTGTATTTCCCCCCTAAAAATAGAGAAAACATTTTCCGGCCTCTGATTTTTTTTGACATATTTAGTCTATTTCTATAAATGTTTAATTTCCGCGTTTGTGCTTAGACTCTAATTTCCCTCAGTGTTCCGGTTGCAGCCCCCACCCCCCCCCCCCCCCCTCGGAGGTTGCTACATCTAAGGAGTCTGGAAGCACGTCCGACATGTTTAATGCCGTGGTCCTTCAGAGAAGCTCTCAGCAGAGATACCTCTTACAAGGCCTCTAATTCTGTACACGGGGCAAATGCAAGTCTGCAGACAAATCTCGATGTCACATGATCAGGTCCCGACCTCAAAACCGCAGTCCTGAGGCTCGTGACCGTTCTTCAAGATGCAGAAATCATAAATAATAAATAACTGAAACCCTACAGTACAAAAATTATTTAAAAGAAAAACGAATTTTTTTCATCCTTATGTGCATATGTATACATTTGATAAATGCCTTGTAGTCGTCTTGTATGTGTTGGTTAAGTTTCAAATCAACACTCGTGCAGAGAAAGAAGATATCTAGAAAGCTTTTTTTGGTTTTGTTTCAGATGATTGTGCATGTTTGTTGCGTGCAATAATTCCTAAATATATCGTATCATGCGTATATTTTTTCTCCATATTTTATCTAATTTTATTTATTTATTTATTATTATTATTTTATTATATTTACCTATATTGCCATGGAAACCAGCCTGCGCTGTTGGGCTGCAATTCTATAGTCATTTCTCTGCAGCCAATAGAGAGACTTTTAGTGGTTGTCGCTTAAAGGGACATCAAATTAGAGCTAATGAGCATGTATCCAGAATTGCTGAGCCGCCGCTTGATATGACCGGACCTAAAGCTGATGTGTGTGCATGTGTGTGTGTTTTCACAGTTATGGACGAGTATACGCTGCCGACCCCTACAACCATGCACTCACTCCAGCAGCCACATACAGCGTTGGTGCCATGGTAAGACCATCCCGCCTCCTCCGTCCTCCTGCTCTCCCCGTCCCGAAAACACCTTCCGTCGTTTGTCGTGCACGTCAAACTGCATCTGCCCCCCCCCCCCCGCCCTCGGTTGAGGCTGTGGTGGGTGCTCAGGCAGGAGTGGAGCAACAATAATAACAGCTAATTGGCCAATTAGCATATTTAGAATTGGTAATAAGGCAACAGAATACTGATAATAACACAAATACTACGGTGAAAGTACCGTGTTTCTAATCATGATTTCTAATCAATGATTTCTAAATTCTTTTTTATACTTTTCCGTCAAATTCAGCTGATTATCATGTCATTTCCCGAATACATCATGTATTCTTTACAAATTATAAGACTTTTTTGGGGCCCCCCCAAAATCACTCGTAACATTTTAGTTACATTACGGACACATTTTACATTATATCATAAAAATTTATAAACATCTTATAATGTACACATTTTATAATATATTATAAATGTAATAAAATGTTAAAATGTTCTCTTTTTTAATATATACATATATATATATATGTATATATATATATAAAATACTAAAATAATAATAATAATAAAATAATTTGTTGCCACTTAAGGCAGATTTTGCAACACAGGAGTGACATATCAATCCTGAAGAATGTTATTTCATATTTATTACACAAAACCTATTTATTACAAAACCTGTTACTTTTTCGACCCCACACCCCTCCAACCCACCCAGACGATGTCTGTGGGTTCGACTCCGGATTTCCTCCATCCGGGCGCCAAAGAAGCCGTCCGTCGCCGTCACGGCTCGACAAATGAGGCGAAACGTCCGTTTAGCGTCTGGCAGAAACGCAGCCTGTTGTTCCCGGCGAATGCTTCAAGCCGAGCGTCATTTTGTTATTCTTATTAAACCAATGCATTTCCGCTCACTCATAAATATTTTCATCCACTCACTCCTGCCCACGCCTCCCCCACCCACCCACACATCAACCAACCACCGCCACCTCCCCTCATCCCGACCTCTTCAGGCTTGGTGCATGAGCTTTTCTGCGGCGCTGACATCTCCTCACTTAAACTTAATTGAATTTGTCTGCGCCGCTAACGGCAGTCCAAATGCCACATTAATCCCGCCTGTAAAAGGTGATGAATGTCTTCATGCTCTGGCAGCCCAGTCCATGTTAGTTATTATATTTCTAATTTGGTGGATACCACCTCACCTCGCACTCCCTGGTAATGAAATAATTAGTCATTTTGATAATTAAATCCCCGGTGGCGCCGCAGCCTCGGGGACGAGGGAGGAACGGGGAGGGGGGGGAGTCGGCCCGATGAGGAGATTGGAGGAATGCGCCTCCAAACCCAACAGAAATCCGGGATCTCCGAGATGCGTGAGTGTGTGTGTGTGTGTGTGTGTCGGGGTGGAGGAGCGAAATGAGCAGTGTTCAGAAGACGGTATCCCATAAAACAAATAGTTTCTCTGACAAAAAGAAGTGAACTCGGCCTCTCTGAGTTCGATGGCTAATTACATCAGCTAATTTCGGGTTCTTCATCGGTGCCGATACTCAAAATGACAAAATGACGACGAATCACTCTGTCAGGTGATTCTACGGAAAGTCCTCAAATATCACAGGAAATGAATTGATCATTCTCCGATTTTTGATTTTTCTCAAGGATCACCTCGCCAAATGAGCCATGTCGTCCTGAAGTGATTTTTCTGCTTCGGGGTTGGTTGTTTGTCCAAGTTGAAATGGTTGAGTGTGTGTGTGTATGTGTGTGTGTGTGTAGATCTGTCTTTGGATGGATCGCAGCATGCCGTTGTATGTCTAGAACCCCCCCCCTCTGTTTAGAGATGTTTTTTCCAAGTTTGATAAAGACATTCCAGAATTTTGAAGTGTAACAAACCATCCTAACTTGGACCAACGGCCAATGCCCAACACAAGCTCTTATAAATCGAAAACTTCCCCAAGTAGAGCTGAAGAAGCCTCTTGGATGAGAGGAGGAACATCTTCCAGTATTGCTGCAGCGACAATTCGGCGTGGATCAAAACAGACCCGGATGACTGAGATCCTTCATCGAGATCCATCGGAGGGGTCAATTCGTCATGAAATGGAAAGCAAATGTAGAGAGGAATCCCAAAATCGAAGGATTCTTTGAGTAAACACAAACATTGATGCTAACGCTAACGTTCCCGCGGCCGGTAGGTTCAGCGAGATGTCAGATGTCAGACGAACATGTTGCTCGGGGTCCAACCGAAAAATCCCGTTTGATACGAGACCAACTTTATAAGAGTTAGTGGTAAAAGTCAACTTTGGACAGTCCAGTTATCACAGTCTGATCGGCGGCGGTGTTACCGCTTTATGACAAATGCCACCCATGCATCAGAAGACTTTGTTTAAAACTATCATCACAATCTTGCCACATCTAAAGACAATTTTTAAGTTTATAGTCTTTAGTTTAGCAGCCTCGTCTCAGACTGTGAGTCTTACAGGGTCACTATTCGCAAGAACTAAGTTCTTTCAGCAATCTTTCCCCACCATATAATGTTTTCAGCGGGTATTTGCAAAGCCTGTGCTGTTTTAGTCCATCGTTTTTCCTACTCCGCTCAGTCGTGATGCATTGGAGAGTTGACTTCGTAGAAGCCGGGCCGTTCGGACGCTTTATCTAAATCGGGACGCCCTTCGCCCTTCCCGTTCATCCATACCGCCAACAAATCCCATTTCTGCCACCAATCTCGCTCTGCCGATTGTTTGCCTACCAGGTTTCCTGTTTCCGGTTTTGTTTAAGCTCATCTATTGGTTGCCGATTGGGTTACATCCCCATAAAGACTGAAAGACTTGGGATAGTCTACTATAATATAATATATAATATAATAAACACTTTATAGCCTTGACTTTGACACTTTATAGTTTTATTTGTATTTCTTATTCTCCCCCCCCCCTTTTTTTTTACTGTTTATACAATTTCCTACTATCATTTATTATTGTTATGTTTTACTTGAAACTCTGGCACAACAATTTCCTTCGGGATAAATAAAGTTGTTCTTATTCTTATTCTTATTCTTATTCTTATTCTTATTCTTATTCTTATTCTTATTCTTATTCTTATTCTTATTCTTATTCTTAAATTATTGATATTGTTGTAAGCCCAAGACTACGAAAAAAATGATCTATAACATCTCAGATTATCACCTTAACGAATGAGATGACGGGAGCGTCGCGATTCCAGTAAAACTCCTAAAATTTCCCTCTGACTTTCAGTTTTTTGTCTGCGACCGTGAAAATCTTGTGTCGCAAACCCAAAACAACAGCGTCTACTGGGTTCTGCATTAACCGGCATCTTCCACCCGACAGACCCCCATCCTTTCTTCCCCACCTTTCTCCCAAACTGCCCTTTTTTTTTTTTATTCACGTTTTCATATTTCTTTACTTGTATGTTTCTTTTTTCCTCCCCTTCAACTTTTTCATTGTATTGACTGAATTTCTCCCTCGTAGCCGTCGGCATGCTCCCCCGGCATGAAGCGTCTCGCCGTGCTCGCTGCATGACGGTTTCCCGGGTCACGGGTCTTTTCATCCCCCCGTGGGTTTTGCACCGGAGTGACGGTAATGTAGTGTTGGAACCGCTGCTGTCGGTGGAGCGAGGGGGGCTAACGAGAGTTTGTGTGTGTGTGTGTGTGTGTGTGTGTGTGTGTGTATCTTCTCTGCAACCATGTGTGCTTTTGCAATTTCTTGTGCGTTTGTGTGTGTGTGTGTGTGTGTGTGTGTGTCATCTGCACCCTTTGCATTGCAGAATGCGTTCGCCCCGCTGACAGACGCCAAAACCCGGAGCCACGTTGACGACGTGGGGCTGGTGTTGTCGTCCCTCCAGGCTAGTATATACCGAGGAGGCTACAGCCGCTTCGCACCCTACTAGCAACCACTACAACCCTTCCAGCAGGACGGACAGAAAGTGTGTGTGTGTGCGAGTGTGAGTGTTGTGTGCACGTGTGAGTGTGTGTGTGTGTGTGCGTGTGAGTGATTGTTTGAGCGAATGGGACAGAGCTATCTGGGGCAAGACGACGTTCCGAAAGGCCTGGGTATTGCAATACATGCAGTTTGTGCATCATTTCAGCATCTCCTAAGAGAGAGTGAGAAAAAAAAAGGAAAAAAAAAAAAAGAATATAATGACAGCTGATATTTTTCATCTTATACCTCAGATATTTTGTGCTGTGTATTTTGATATTGTGGGGTTTTTAATTTCTAAAGATTTAAAAACATAGATTATCAGCTGTAGAGGTCGTTTTTTGTTTTTTTTTTGTTGTTTTTTTCCATAGCTAGAGTAACAATTAGGACACAAAGGAAATATCCATTAGGGCTTGTATAGAACCTTCTCATCATCACGCCGCGGCGTGGGGGGGGGGGGGGGGGGGGGTGCGGGGTTTAAGTTTTTCCAAGTGTCAAAAAGTGACGATGATAGTCAAGTGTTTCTCATCTCTCCGCTTTCTTTGGCGCTTCTTCTTTCTGTTTTCTTTAAATTTGCTTTAAAAGGGTAATGCATTCTTTTCCTGGATATTTAACAAAAAAAAAAAAAAGGGGTGGGGGTTCATTCGAAGCGGCAGACAGCAGCAGGATGGCTACCAGCTTAAAGCCCATATCCAACTCTGTGCAATATCCGTACCTGAGTCTCACGTAGAACCTCGTCTCCGGGAGGAAAAAAAAAAAGCTAAATCTCTGCCCTTCTCCGCGCCGATGTGTGGAAATACCAGATGTCAGATACTCAGCGTGTCCCAGCCAGAGGATGAGTAGTTCTATTACCGTATTTATCTTAATGCTTGTAATAAAATAAAATGTTTAAAAAAAAAAAAACAACCATTAACACCTTCAAAACACCTTCAAAAAAAATTAAAATTACTTAAAATTAAAAAAAAAAATCTTGCCTATTTTTTTAGTAAATTACATGTTAATTACAAGGTAATTACAAGGTTAATTATAGGTAATTAACAGCTGATTTTGCAGGTCTTGTTTTTTGTTGTTGTTTTTTTTTTTTTTTGCTGACTTTCAGGTTGCCGTTCTTTTCCTAATACCCTCCAAAATCTTTTTTTAAGGCGACTAATGGAGGAGTTTTCCCACGACTCCTAAGAGTCGAGTAGAGAATCCGACGATATCGATCCACCAGGCTGGAGCACCGAACATCTGACCAACAGCTCATGTCATGTTATGGGGTTTTTCTTTATGTTTTTATACAAGTTATATCCGAGAGAACACTAACTGCCACCGAATCAGGCCCATGCTGATACAGAGTCTAAATCTATCTATTGATTATATGATCAATTAATTATAATGGATACAAGTGTGAAAGGTAAATATATATATATGTAATCAAATATATATATATATATATTAATGTCTGCTTTTATTTTGAAATTCTGAAAAGGGAGAGGGCTGTTTTGTAAGATTTTGCAAGTTTTGTTTGAATCCTCCGCCACGCCTCTAGTCTTGTTTGACGTCATGAAACCCCGTGACTTTGTCCGTCATATTTTCAGCGGAAATGTGTAACAATTTCAAAATAAAACCTGAGCAGGCAGAGGATAACATAGGACAACATATCTGGGTAATTCAGAAAAAAAATAGTTGTAATATTAAAGTTATATTTGTATAAAACGGTGTTGATGTTTCTCAAATTGGGAGGAGGGGTGACCCTTAAATATTTAAAAAATTAAAAAATAAAGGGGGACTTGAAATTGAGACTAAAACCTTTTAAGATGGTTAAATCTGCAAGAAATGTCAGAAAAAAAAACTTAAAACGCGGAATAAAAATGGTATTACCAAATTAAATTATGCTATCAGGAAATCGTTTAAATGATGAGGCACAACTATGTATTTTTTGTTTTCAAATTATTAAAATGTTATTATTTAATATGAGATCTCTGAAGCTGTGTCTAAATTAAAAAAAAAAACAACCAATTGAAATTAAAATGAAACACGTGAGCGGCCTTCGGAACAACGTCGGCGCATCTCAGCGTGTACATTCTGCATGTATTGTAAGATTTACATTCCTTTTTTTTTGTTTTGTTTGTTTTTTTTTTCTTTCCAAGATGACAGAAAGGTTCGAACTGCTCTCGGCTGCTAAGGAAGTCGCGATCCGAGCGAGCTGGCGCTGCTCTCAGCCTCGTCCATGAAACAAGCGTGAGGTAGTTAAAGAGTTTGCAGAGAGAATGATGCGAGGCGGCAGGTTATTAAGGCTGTATTAAGGCTTTATTGATTAGATAATGTGGTTCTATCTTACGTCACTTCAAGCCAAAGGTTACAGTGGGCATATCTGATGTGTTTAGTGCTTGTTGAAAAAAAAAAAAATGTACCTAGATATCAGCTGTTTTGAGGTGTGGGGGCGGGATGTGGTGGGGCGGGTGGGGGTCCAAGTACGGGCGCAGTTTGCAGTTTGTGGCTCTTTTGTCGTATTTTCCCTTGCACTCTTTAAAAGATTTTTTTTTTTAATTCAAGACCAACATCCAGAAAAAAAAAACAAACTGCTGTATTTGCTGTATTTACAGCACTGAGTTTTCTGATCATGTCCCAACATCACCCTGACAGCCCCTCTGCTCTCTTTTTGCTCATTTTCAATTTGTTTCATGATTTTCTTTACCAAAGATCCAAATACAGCTTTTGGATATTTTATGACATTGTTTTTATTTTTTGAAAAAAAAAAAAAAATCAATTCCTTTCATTATTTGCTGCTGTTTTATAAATGAATATTTTTATTTTTATACTTTTAATTGCTATACTTTTGCCAATCATCCTGCTGTTTTGTTTCATTTTAGCTATTTCTTACACTTTGTTTATTTCGTCTCATTTGCTCATTTCTCTCAGATAGCACACGTCATCCTCCAATGATAATTTTCAAGGACCTCTACATGGTATTAGATGGTTCTACGTTCAGCTCCACTTTTTTAGCGACCTGTTTTTCCGCGTGCTAACTTGTCATCTGATCATTCTTGCGGCCACTAGGGGGCGCCAATGAGCCTCCCTGAACCAATGCAAACTGCGCCTGTGCTGCTATGGAAACGCAAGTCTTTTAATTACGCTGAGAAATGATGGGAGGGGGTGGAAGGGCGGGGGTGGGAAGGGTCTGCACCGTGTAAAAAAAAAAGAAAATCAAAAAAACATTTATTGAATATGTGGGGAGGAATGTCAGAATCCTGCGGACTGAAGCTTCTGACTTCCACAGTCGTGTTTTGTGGCACTAAACATCTTCCGTACTGAGTAGCGTTGGTCATCCAGATGTAGATGTTTTTTATAGAAAACTTCCGATATAATCATTGGTATAATTGATGATTTTTATATTACAGGAGAGATTTAAAAAAAATATATATAGCGGTGGCCAAAAGCCACTGTATCTATTTTATCATTTTTTTTCTGTTCATTTGGTTTTGGCTTTTTTTTTCTTTCATAATTATAAATCTAGGGGAGGGGTAAAGTATAATAATCTAACAATGTATTATATTTGAACTGTGCAGTGAAAATGTTCTCTTATATGAAATACATAACGGTATAATGTTTTAGATTTAGACCCGTAGATCAGCTGTTAGGGCAGGCTATCTCATTTTATAATCATGTTCTGATTTTTACTAACTCTTTACAAAAGAAAAAAACTAAACAAAAGGTAAACACGTTGTAGATAATCGCGATTTTCTTTTTTTTTTTTTTCTCCATCAACTGTTCCATTTTGCACACGTAACTTGTAATTTTTCACATGAATATGAGACATATCAGTGCTGTAGTTGGAATTTTCTCTCATTTTTATTATTTTTCTAATTTAAATCGGTTCTGCAGAGGATCCTAAGTGTCCCACATAACAAAGAATTGAAACATGATGATTATATAATATTTAACAATATTCCATTTTTGACGTTCGAGGCAAATATGATGCAGGAGAAAACAAAGAGAGGGAATTTAGAATTTCAGAAAATGCTGCTTCAAAAGTAAAATAACAGCTTGATTTACAAATTTGTTCAAGAATTCGGATTTCGATTTCCCCGTTTGACGACTGAGCAAACCAGAAAAGAAACCATAAATTCAGCTTGTAGTGACAATTCATAGAAAGTTTTTTTTATTCATTGTTATCATCTCTTTACAACAACACATCCATCGTGTTAGTATTACTTTTGCCAAAACAACACTCTGTAAAAATCCTTCCAGTTTCCCACCTTTTATTTTCCATTTACAATCCTCATCTTGTTTTATAAGTAGCATTACATTGTTATATCTCAGTTCTTTATCTTGTAAACAGCCCATCATTTTTTTTCCTTTTTTCAGTTGCTTCTATTGTCTTTTTATTTTTAGCAATTAAGAGCTGAATTTCATATCGTGAAAGGTGCTATACTAATTAAATGTACTATACCATTATTACATTATAATTACTAATTATAATTAAAAAAGGGATTATCACCGTTTTTGCTAACCGCACAAATTTAAACCATTAATTAATGAAAGAATACATTACTAGCAACATTTTAAAT
The DNA here is from genome assembly GCF_037954325.1 of Fistularia commersonii. Lineage (NCBI taxonomy): Eukaryota > Metazoa > Chordata > Actinopteri > Syngnathiformes > Fistulariidae > Fistularia > Fistularia commersonii. The sequence continues at coordinate 4,864,843 of NC_141306.1, read as the reverse complement.
GCTGATTAATTAGTTGCTGAATTGATAATGAGGTAAATGTTTTTCCACTGTTCCTGTGGCACTTAGGATCCTCCATCCTCTCCACACCCATGTTACTCTTAATGTGATTTTTTTTTTTTTTTGTTCTTTTTTTCTAGCTCTCGACATTTACTCTTGGAAAATTAACTGTTTGAATATTACAGTATTAAATGCATATGAGAAATTTGTGAACAGGCTAATCTACCATGTATATAGAAGTTAATGGAATAACTCGGTAGTGTATTTGAAAAGCGCTACACGGTGACCAGGAAGCCTGCAGAGGCTGCATCGCAAGTCAGCCAAAATGCCACTTCCTGCACCACATTCTGTTTACAACTATTCCCAATTAGTGGTGTCGTTACATATCTTCCTTTTTTGTATTTATAACAAATTAGATAGGAAAAAAAAACCCTCAGATGCATCACATGGTTTAAAAAAAAGGCAGCAGTAAGAACCTCCGTCTGTGTGAGTGAGCGAGTGAAAGTCTTCACTATAAGCTGAATGTCTCCACAACCACTTTATACGAGCTCTGCTTCCAGTAGGTGTTGTGGTTCGAAAACAAGGCTTCCTACACTGTCATTGTACGTGCATGTATTACGGTTCTTCCACTTACCAATAACCATCAATAAAGTTTTGTTTTCTCAAGACCTGCCTGACTCTCTCCTCTTTTGCATTCATTTTCGGAGGTGCAAACCTTCAGGATGTCAATACTAATCACCAAATATGTTGACATTTTCCAGATAAATTTGTAATTATATCAACAATCACGGACATTTACTACTTTTAGCTTGACCTAACCCTAACCACAAACCCTATCTCTAAACCCTATCCTTGACCTGTAACCCATTAGCCTGACCCTAACCCTAACCATATAATCAAATCCTGAACTGTAACCCTAAATCCTCAAATCCTAAACCAAACCCCTTAACCAAAGCCTAACAATTGAAACCCAACCTCTAGTCCTAATCTTAACCCTCTGGATGTCAATAGTAAACATAGACTTGTTGACATTTTCCAGGTAAATGTGTACTAAAGTCAATAAAACAATCATGGATTGTTCCTACTTTTAGCTTTGTGTTATCTATTTATTTGTGTATTTAGTAAGCTGTCAACCAAATGGTTTAACAGTTTTATATACAGTTATATATACAGTATATACATATATATGTTCATATACTGTATATATATATATATGTGTGTATATACATATACTGTGTATATGAATATACTGTGTGAATATATATATATATATACACACACACATATATGTGTGTGTATATATATATACACACACATATTTATACAGTATATATATGTGTGTACAATGTGTGTGTATATGTATATATATGAAAATTATATATACAAATACATTTTCCAAAAATAAATTTTATATATGTATAAATATATGTATATATATATATATACACATATATATGAATATGTTATGAATTTATGAATTTAATTATTCAATCAGGTTTTTTAAATTTTATTTTGGTTTGCATTATCAGTATTTTCATCATCATTATGATTGATCTAATTTTTCCATTCAGTCTTCCGATGTTTTTCAGAAATAATTTTAGTTCATTATTTGTTTTTTCATTTTCCATTCGTTGATTTTTTTTTTCTGTTTGCATACACTTTAATTTTTTTAAATTATATTTGAACATTCTTTGTACAAAGTTTGGGAATTTTTTTTCAGTCATTTGGCACAAATCACATCAACATAAAACTTATTTCGAGCAGACTGATTTATTTTTCTTAATTTTTTTATCAGTTACATAGCTGTTAACCAAGTCATCCCACTTCCTATTGTATTTAGGGATGACAAGTCACAACAAAGTAACTGGAAACCCATGTTACAACTTCATTATCATCCAAAGAAATCTTAAAAAAAAAAAAAACTTGGGAGTTGCTAACAAAAATAATGATGTGTTGTTGTCAATTAATTTATTTTTGTTTGTTGACTTGTTTCCCACCCTCCCTCCCACATGGGGGGCAACATCATCCCTCCATCATTTCTCAAGGGCTGAGGTGAAATATACGTGGCTTTCTGGCTTTCTAATTAAAGCAACAAGAAGAATTGCTCTCACATCCACTTTGAATGCGGTAATTAGGAAAATATTGCCGGGGGGGGTGAGGGGTGCAAGGGGTGAGGGTAGAGATGGGGGGGGGGGGGGGGGGTTTCCTGCAGAAAGATAAGCAATATAAATGTTTAAGTTTGATGAAGGTTTCACATTACAGACGGTAATTATGTCTCACAAGTGCAGAAACAGGTGATCAATAATGGATGAATGTCATGGAGATATTATTCAAGCAGTTTATTCATTCCGCAATAAAATTCAGGGAGAGGAAGAGTTTTACTTAATTCTTCTCCTCAGACAAGCGAATGAGACTCTCCGCTTCCCCAGGATTTTTAATTGAATCAAATTAACTGTCTAACATGTGATCGTAAAGTCAAATCAGAGCCCCACTAGAACTCCAAAGAAGGTTCTCCCCCATGCCGCAATGGATTTCAGTACTTCAGACACAGTATATCCTTGCATATACAAATACAAAATTTGAAAAATACTTTCGAGGAGCTTAATTTAAAAACCAAGAAAAAAAATAATTATGATTTTTTTCAATTCTTTTTCAGGATTTTTTTTTGATAATTTTCAGAATTTATCAGAAAATATATGGTTATTCTTTAAAACCCAAACCCTCAACCCTACCTGTAAAAAAAAAAACAAAAAAAAATTAATGGACTTTCTAAATATCATATATATGCATATATATCTACAGTTTATATACATTCAGTACATGCACAAATATAAATGTACATTCACATAAATATACCTCATTTGTATGTATAATAATGTGCATACTTTCATATACATGCATATATATATGCCATCCATCCCTCCATCTTCTCCCACTTATCTTGACACATATATTCATTTGACACTTTATATACAATATATATGCATACATATACCTACTGTTTATATATACTCAGTATATAGACTTACATACATTTATACATCCATTCATATACATACATAAATTTGTATGCATATATACATGCATACATATATAGTATATACTCTGTATGTATATATGCACACATTCACTTTATATGTTTATATGCATATATATACTCACAATATACACACTTTATATTATATATGCTTACTGTACAAATACCCATAGTTTTTATTTGACTTTAAGTTTATTCTAACTCTATGTTTATACATACATGTATGCTTATCTATATACTGGGTATATAGTTACTGTTTGTACATATGTACAGTATGCATTATACTAGTGTCTGTATGACTGCATATATTTAGTATATGTATAGACACATATATGTATAGTTATACAATATATAGACATATATAAATATATGCAAATGTATTATGTACATAAAATGAATATATGAATGTATGTTTATGTATACCTAGTATATGTGTATATGTATGCATTTATACAATACATTTGTATGTATACAGTAACCCACATATGCATATGCTGTACATACATAAATATGTATACTATATATATATATGTATGCATACGCAACATATATACACATACTGTTTTTAACTCTTTATACATACATACATTTTATGTTTATAGTATGTAGCCATATATATAATCTGTATACATACATATGAGTGATATATACTGTCTGGACATGTATGTTTATACATACACGTTTTTGTATGCGTGTGCATTATTGTATTATACACACAACCCAGTCTTGTGCATATTTCTACTGTACACATATACTGTTTGTGAATTTTACACACATAAAAACACACATACATAACAATAAATACAATACAGTACACAGTAAAGCATGCAGTTTGATGAAGTCTGCTGCATATGGTAGGAAAGTATTGTTGATTTATATAAATCCTGTCGACGAACTGCAGAGAGTTTGCACATGTAGGGTCGACATTATAGTGGGAAAGACACGTTTGAAAAAGAAACATCCCATAAGCCATACTTGAGGTTACCCTATTTCAAATCAAATGTACACTGAAGTGTTAGTGGTTTTCTACTCCTGCCAAATAAGCTAAATATTACAACAGATCAAAAGAGGAATAGACGTCCTGGGTAGTGGTAAGCATAAGAGTATTTGGAAACAAAATAATGTAAATGCAAAGTAATACATACATTAGCACAATAATACACATACTAACGTAGTCTTAAAGATAGGAAGTCGAACTGAAATGTTGACCAAAATCAGCGGGAACCAAAGTTTTGACAACCCCATTCCTCCAAAGGCTCCCTGTTATTGTGGCCGGGCACACAACTGTAGCTGTTTTGTTTATTTTATATCATTTCAAATGTAATGCGAGTTAATACAGCGGAATAAAACGAATCCCCTTCGTCCAGGGGTCCAGCATTCACTAGGTTAACCCGTGTCTCTAATTTGTCGGTGGGCGTGAATGAGGGAGTGAACTGGTGTGTGTCTCTGCGGGATCCTGTGATTCATCGGCGACCGCTCCACGGTGACCCCCTCCTCCCGCCCAATGTCAGCTGGGATTGGCTCGAGCCCCTCGCCGACCTTGTATGACTGAATAAAGGGAAGATAATAAATGGGGGGGAGTAGCGGTTATCTAGGCTTTTAAAGTGTACCCAACTTAAAACTAGAAAAAAAAAAAAAAACTGCTCATAACTGAGTGTGCTTTTCTAATATCAGTTGGTTCACTACTTTTAGACCCAAGCCCATCCATCCAGTATCCGTGCAGGGTCACGGGGAGCTGGATACCGGCTGATGTTCAGCAAGATGCAGGGTTTAACCTGCACAGATGGCCAGTGGAGACAGGTGACCGTTCGCCCTCAAATCCGGACCCAAGGACAATTTGGAATCTCCGGTTGAGCCAATTTGCAGCCTATTTGCCAGTTTTTGGTCGGCGGGAAGGAGCCAGGGCACCAGAAGACAAACTCCAAACACGGAGGCCGCTGCCAGACACACTCTGCTGCTGACACGCGTTCATATTTCACTGTGTTCTCTGAAAAACCAATTACAACAAAAGTTAGGTGTGTACAAGTTCACCGACCCTCCTCTTTATTATTATCATTATCATTTTTGGTTGAGCCATGACGATAACAGCTTGTAACGTCATTTATGAAAAATGCTTTTAGGAGTCAAGTGAAAAAATACTCTACATAATATTCATTCATTCATTACCTACACCACTTATCCTGCACTCAGGGTTCCAGGGGGCTGGAGCCTATCCCAGATGTTACTGGCAGAGAGACAAGGTTCAACCTGGACTGATCATAGAGCCACATACAGAAGCACTCAATAATTCATGCTCTCATTTACATGCAACCATTCAGTCATTCATTCATACAGTCAAAGTCATATTGTCAGTCAGCTTTGTCGTCAATTTCTCTGCATGTGCTAGACACACAGAGGAATCCAGAAGACGTTTTTCATAAAATTAACAAAATAATAATAACAGAGTGCTAATTGAACAGTTAAGTGCACTAGCGCATTCAATAGTAAACATGAAACTGAGGTATAAAGTATTCAAAATATTCACTCTGATTCACACATCTTATAGAAATACAACCATTCACTTTCTCATTCATAAGTCATAATAACATTCACTCTGTCATCCACACACAGCTATTCACACCCTCATTCACATGTCATATAGAATCGAACAAGCATTCACTTATTCAAAAACGGGGCCAATGACCTGTTGGGAGAAAGCGATGCAGAGAAAAGGGAGACCCCACACAGAAAGGCACCCGTGTTGGGATTGAACCTCAGACCGCCAGGCTGGGAGGTGGAAGTGCTAACCACTGTGCCACCACAACACTCTTTATGGCAAAGCCCGGAGTTTCTCTCGTGCAGGTCTGCAGCTAAGCTCTCACAAAGATGGCAGATGACCTTTATACCCTTTAAAGGATAAGTTAAACACAACGTGCGAAACGCTTTGAGAAGACAGTTGGAAACACGTCGGGTGCACGAGAGTCCTTTCAACTAGCGTGGGTATTTGTGGAGTGCAGCACATGTATCTGTAGAGCCTACGTATTTTTGAAGTCATCAACATGCGTTTATCAACAATGACCGGTTTGCCTTTTGAATCCGTACTTCCCCAAACTGAAGTGTTGAGATGCATTTTGATCACAAGCCAGAAAAACACCGGTGCAGAATGACTGACTTGCAATGTCTCCCAGCACAAGAACCGCGGGGAACCTCTGAGAATATTTCTCTTTGACCCAGAATATGCCCAAATCAGATGTACTCCCAAATTTTCTGGTAATACAAATCAAAACAATTGCAAGTGTAATACATGGTTCTTAAATGAATTGCAAGCTAAATGACCCTAATTTTATTATCCCAAGTTTAAATATGTATGTCATTCATAGCAAACCGCAGCGAGAGAAAATGTCATGGGATCTTTCTAGAGTTATTACATCCCGTAAGTCAGAATGAAGCCGGAATGAAATGTTCCAGGAATCCGCGGGACCTTCACCAGCAGTCGGACAGAGCATTTAAAGGCACTATGGATGAACCTCCGGGGAGGCAGAATAAAACAATAATAAGTTCTTTGTGTCTCCAGCTACTTTCGACGGCACAATCCATGTATTATTCACCTCACCTACCATCTGCTGCAGAGCTCCCAGTGACAGGCAGAAGCACCGGCACCGGCTCCACTTCCAAATGCAGTATTCAATGTTCTACCTCCACCCAGTGGTCTTAGACGTTCACTACCAGCAGAGGGGGGTGGGGGGTCCCTGCTCGACAGTGGGGTAAATTACATGATATAAGATTTAGAATTTTAGTGCTGCCTCATCTGTAAATTTTTACATTTTGCTTAAGTATCATATTGAAAATAAAATGCACACATTTAGGTATTTTACACACACAGCTTCATATTGACTTAAAATGTATTATTTCTTTCGCTGACAGTACAGAATAGGTAACTAGGTGGTTTGTCATCTTTTATGTTTAAAGTCTTTAAATGTTTTACTTTACGGTGTGACACTAAACTTACTGGTGATAAACATTTAATAGGACATGAGTGGCATGAGAATTTCCATATGTGTGTATGTGTGTGTGTGTGCACATATATTTTTTTTGGTGGTCCATATGTGGATCATCTGGATGTAGAAGTTATGTTCTGAATTTTAGTTTCTATAAGAAAAAAGATTTATCTTTACCCCAGAACTTGTTTCCCTTCCTCTTTCTTGGCTGTTATTGACACTGCCTGCGCTGTGTCCTTCCAGAAAAACAGAATCTGCTGAACAAACTGATAAAACTGGCATTTTCAAAAATATACAATGTGAATGTATCTTGCATTAAACTCTCTTTGTTACACGATTGTGTAAAAATGTCAGCAGTCATTGTTTTGTTGACATAAAAAGGGACACATTGCAAAACACTCCACTTTTTCCTGACTTTATTTATAGTTCTGTTAATTGCCAATGAAAGTGTCATTTTTTTTACCAGAAAAAAAAATTTACAGTGATATATGAACAGGACCAGCAGCACAGTTGCAGTTTGAATGGAGTCTGTTCGGGTCAGTGAACCACCTTGTGTAGTCATCCAGAAATTCATCATAACAGAACGAGTTAGTGTGATACAAAGTGATGTTAGTTGAGGGGAGTTGGAGTGAGGGGAGGGGTGCTCTGTTGGAAAATAAATGTTATTGTGCAAGAAAAAAAATGTATGAAGAAAATCAAACGAAACGAAATCAAACTATACAACATATAATGTCAATCTTGTATTTGAGCCTCAAAACTTAATGAACAACAGTTTGTTCTTTTGCCACTAGAGGGCAGTATCGGTTAGCTTTTCTATCCTCAGACACTGAGCATAGAAAGTAACTGGAATTAAATTAGGATATATAAATTTCCATACTAGACTGGATGACAATCAAGGGTTTTCTTTTAAGGGTCCTTAAACTTATTAATGAATGACATGAGATTTACCGACTGAGCTTTTTGAAGCTCTGATCAATTGGCATTCAAACATGATCAATTCACATATTCTGGACTTTCTTTGTTCAGCCTATAATTTTTAAATTGCACGTCTGCCTGAAGCTTTGGTTCGACTGTAACCAAAGAAAATGCTACAACACCCCTGCAATATGCAAAAATTCATCCTGTTCAGTGCTGATTCCCACTTCACTCTGTTAACAATCACTGTATTCATACAGATTGTGTGTATGTTTTTCTATAATGACCATGTACATCTATACCATTAGAGACTATTTTTTATGCCCTTATTTTCTCACAATTTTCCCCAGCTTTTCTTTCCTCGAAGCAGATTATGATTAAGACACCCCCCCCCAAAAAAAAAAATAAATAAAAAATAAAAATAAATAAAATAAATCAATAAATCAACCAATCATCAACTGAGAGGCTTTACTTCAAGCGGTCGAACTCATTAGATCGTGACCCACAAAGGGAAGATTGTCGAAGAGACTAGTGATGATAAGACACACACAGTTTCCCCTCTGATTTTCTAGTAATACTGACTATAGCTGGAACCAAAACAAATTATCATTCAAGTCAGTAGGACATTCAATGAGGGTTAGACTACCTAAATGAAAGTGAAATTGGGAAGACTCCTTCACAAACTATATCAAAACACACAGTCAATCCCGGATTCTCTTTTTTTAAGTCACAACATCTCGGTCTCGGTTTGTCAGAGAAGAAAACCCTGCTTTATCGCTTTACCTCTAAACTCAAAAAAGACGCAAGAGCTAACATGAATGCTAGCGTGGATGCTAACATATAGATGTAGCAACTAGAGGACAGGCTAGCAAAGATTAGGCAGTAAGCGGACATGCTAGCAAAGATCGTTGTCTTATTTAGATCGTTTTGATGTGAAAAAAACAACCAAGTTCACTTGCAAGTTTTGACAGCGATTAACCAGGACCGGATGACTGAGAACCTTCGTAGTCACATGCTAGCAAAGATGCTAGCCGCCTTTAGCTGCTTTCTCTTACCTGCAAACGGCGGTTCGCTAGCCGCTGTTCGCCGGTAAAAGACGCAATTGTCACGAGGAGGAGCAATTGTAGTTTTAAACTCTGGGTAATGTAGTTCTTCACACGACCAACGCGACATTGTTGTCATAACACTTGGTTATCTGGACACACTTGTAATAGTTACCATTGTTACACAGTCTAGTAGCTTGAGAACGCAACTGCACTTGACTTGTTTTTAATTGCATCATTTTCAATTTATAATTATAATTTATATTGTAGCCCCCAGCTCGCCACACCATTTATGTTGTTGTAGGTTTATAGGCATTGTGGAATATATTTACAGACTTTGTGTACCACCACTGTTATACCAGTATAAATCCTGCCTGTATTATATGACTCGACCCTTGAGTTCTATCAGAACTGCCTGCCAAAGTAATTGCAGGGCAACAATGGATACAAATGTGACTGATGATACATCAGTGCACAGGAAAACAAAGCATGCAAACAATATAGTCAGAATTCAGAGGTGAAAGGGAGATGGTGAGCAAACTGATGGGTTTTCATAGAGGACAGGTATAATCAACAGTACAATTCATCCTCTGACAGTTTGTTTTCATTTTCTCCAACAGTTTTAATCCAACCTGCCAAACCACCTTGCCTATATGGCGGTCTTCGGCAATGTTGTATTTTGAGATTTAGAGTTTGCATCATAAATGGAGGAATCAGTGCGTGGAGTTACAGCCCTCAAGAATAATTTGCGGCTTCATTTGGAACGTTAAAGGTTGGGGGTTCAGAAAAACATCTTGAGAGATTCTAATGAAATAATACAATATTCAACCTCCTCCTCTATAATTGAGAGACAATTGGATTTTTTATTTCTTAAAAGCCTATAAAAATACGTTTCTTGTAAAATATTTATTACATTATAACCTGTTTTTTTTCTCAGTCACTTTTATTTTCCCATAAGTCTACTCATTTTGCATTATAATCTTGTTTCCTCTATTTTACTATTATTCTTATTACTGACACCTTTTTGAGGATGTTTCAATATCTATTTCCACCTGGATGCGTTTGCAATTCTACTTCTAACCTCTAGGAGGGGACAAGAGAGCCTCATGTTCCACATACAATTTGCAAATCAATTATTGGGACAGTTGAGATACCCGAACATTTTTTCCACAATAATTGTATACCTACCAAAAAAAAAAGACCAGAATTTATGAGTGTTGGAAGGTGTAAGTGACAAACTGCCTTTTTTTTTCCTTTTTTAAAAGTGGAAGTTGCTGTTGTTGGTTTAATATGGCAACTGAGGGTGTTTTTACTTCTTCTATTTGAATGCTCTGGTTTGAATCCCATTGAAGCTAAATTCGGAGGCTTTGGCTCATGGCCTGGTTGGGCTCAAAGAAAAAAAAAAAATATATATATTTTGATGTGAAGCACTACAAACCGTTACATATTGGCAACATGTTTCTTTATATCGATCACATTTACAATACAAGTGCCTGTCGTGTACTGGGAGCTGGACAGGGGCCACATCCGTGGTCCAGAAACTTTTGCGTAGGTTTACACACTGAAGCTAAGGATGTTGTCATGAATACAGATCAATAGTGTATTTTATATGGTCACTTGGTTTAGTCCTTGTCTATTACTGAGTTTCTCCTCGCCATCGATTGCAAGTATTGAAGCCTGACCTTCGTCAAAGTGCTCCTTCATGAGGTGTCAAAGGTCCCACAGGTCTCTGAAGGTGTGATACAAGCAAATGAGCAATACTAACATTAGCAACCATGGTAACAGAAATCATTAGTCATCAGTATATCATGATTCGACATGATTTACGTTTGTTGTATGTCATTGCAACATCAGTTGTCGCAGATGAGTATTTTAGCCACAGTTTTGATTAAAAAATAAAAGACCAGAAAATTGGGACGTATTCTCCCAACTTGGCAAGAAGTTGGATTATATTGTTAGATACAGAGAAGGCTGCTAAAGTTACACCAGGTAACACACAAAGTTTCATCCGTAAGTCAATGACATCTTGTTAACAACGACAGTCTGTATCCGGGTTTACTATTCTCTTGCTCTATTTTGATACAGCTCCAAGCTTTATACTATTTTATTGGTCTGATTTGCTTCCAGGTAGCACACCTGCTTCTGCTCTTCATGGATTTTTCAACCGGTGAAGAGCAGTGGTTCACACCTGTTTAGATGAAAAGCACAAAAAAGAACAAGTGCTTCAGGGTTTGATTCACCCGAAATAAACAAGGCAAGTGTGAAAACACCCTCGAAAAGCAGCCCCTTAACCACAGTTGCCCCTGCAGTACAAAGGAATTTCTGTTGGATTTGTGCTCGGTTCTTTCTGGGTTGACAACAGGCTCCAAACAAGACCGCGTAAGTAACGGTTTCGAGATACAGAGACTTTGCCATTGAGAGGCTTCCTATTCCCAGGCCTTATAAAAGCATCACAGTTTACCATGCGGGTGTTAGCACAATACCCCTCTGCGCTCAGTTGAAACCTGTTGGACGATGCTACGATGTGATATGTTTGGGGGGGTGAGATTCGGCATGCTGACCTGAGACCGAAAACTGTTTCACACCGCACAATGGGAAAAAATTTTGGATTCGGAGAAAATCGGCATGCAAATTCGCTGCGTAACAACTACTGTATGCACATGGAGACTGGTGCATATTTTGTCGGCGCTCTTCGGAGAAAGAAGTGATTATCGCTATCCAAGCTGCCGGACATTGTCGGTACACATGTGTATATAATCCTTAACTTTGGTGTTGTGATAGTTGTGATCGTATTCGATTTCTTTCCGGCAAATTGTGAAAGGGCTTTGAATCTTTTCCCGCAATCCCTTTTTGGACATGCACAGTTCATCTCGGATGGAAGTCCATTGTTGGCCCTTGGTACAAAAATCACCGGCGTCAAATACAATCTTAGCATTTCTGTAATGTGTGGCGGCGCAGTCCAGCTCCAGTCAAATGAACAAGTCTGATAGGGATTCGTTGTCTGGTGGTGGAAATGTTGGAGTCCAAAATCTTTTTTTTTGTTTTAAGTCCATTCCCTGTAGACCAGAATATCCATCTAGGGGGACTGAGGCTGGGACACGGTTGGATCTGCAGTCCGATCTGACAGTAACCTTTACAAATGGCCAACATAATACAACATGGCTTATAACATCCCCGCCCTCCCACCCACAACCCCATTGTCGTTTTTTTCTCAGTGTGTAAATCTGAGGAATATTTCAATGAGGACACAATATACTACCATGCAACGACCACACATGGACACCCTGGGACGTGTGCACTGTTCAAATACACAGAGGAGACATCTAAAAGACAGCAGCTTAAGGCTGGGATACACGGGTAGCATTTGGTAGCAAGGGAGACTGACAGTAAGGCTACTGAGGGAGAAAATGTAGTCCTATTATATTTGGAACGGAGTTAAAACTTTCTATTTTGTCATTGTTGTCGTCTTTGGGTATATTAGGGGTTACGAACACGGAGCATTTGACCGGCTTGATCTAGCGAATGTTTTTCCGCTGCGGGTGTCAACGATAGATGCTCTTTTGACCAACCGGTTATAATTCCCCTGTTTGATCGACTATTTCTGGATGGATTACAACAAAGGATTGTCTCACTTTGGATAAAACTAACAATCAGACAAGCTTGTTAATCTACGACGTCGCACGATTCGGGAACGAGGGAGTGAGAAAAAAAAAAAGAGTGGAATTTTCAGAATTTTTGAGTCAAAATCCCATCTCGATGTTTCTTTGGAACAATTTTTTCCCAATTTTCGCAAAATAAGAATAATAACGTCGAACTCGCCGATAAGAGGCGTTCCTGTTTGGCTCAAGACGCACGTTCGCTTCGGATAGAAACGCGGCCGCGGATCGGCTTCGGTTTCCGTCTCAAGCTATCAGACATTTGCGAGTGAGATGGTCGCGACAGCCAGCCGAGTTTGCCGCTCCTCCTGCTTGCCCCGAGTGTCCCCAACTGTCAATAAAAGACGGGCGTCCTCGCCTAATTTGATTGCTTCGAAAAGTTACCCGTGTAGCAGTGCCTCGGAAAGTTCAGACCCCTGACCCTAAAGCACACACTCTCACCCCACAGTAAAACATTATAACAAAGTTACTTCTTTTTTTTTTTTATTTACAACAATAATCCACTTTTTTTTTTTTTTTTTTTAAATAAACAACTCCTTTTGATAGTCCATGATTTGCAAACAGGATATTTTTCCACCAGTGGCAAAGGGCTGATTCCTCTGTGACCCTCCCCGCTCCATCCTTTCCACCAGTCCTTTCTTCCTGGGATTGGTTCATTCTTTCTCTCTGGGTTTCCTTTTTTTTTTTTGTGTGTGTGTGTGTGCGCGTGTTCCTGCGAACAAATATCACAGCATACACACACAGATATGACCATTCAATGACATCGTAGTAACACACACTGTTATTATCAAGGACTCTATTCCCCATTAGTACCTTCATTGTTAATCTGGACCGGCGGCGAGGGTGGATGACCTCGACCGACACGAGCCTGCGGTTCGCCAGGTGTTACCTTGTGACCGCAAACCCGATGACTCCATTACGTCTGTGTCACAGTTCCGGCCCGCAATAAATCGCTTACGTTTATCTGCGCGTTCAAAGACTCGTGAATTAAATTTGAATTAATTCATATTCCGACAGCTTAGACTCAATCCTTTTTTTTTTTTTCTTCCTTTCTTTTTTAAAGTGTTTGAGGTTCTGTCATCCGAGCCGCCTTCGAATGCTTCCTACATTTATTCAAATGTCATTTAACATTTTATTCCCGGGCTTCTATCAAGGACAGGAGAGAAGTTCAAGTGTTTTTTTTTTTTCCCTCCCACAGCGAGCATTTCTTTTATCATGCCGTCGACTTTATTTATGTTTTTCTACAGCTAAGACGAGGTGTTGTTACTTTTCATCTCACTGCCTGCTTGCTTTTTTTCCTTTCTCTTTTGACCTCAGGCATTTATGAATAGATATATATATATATACAGTATATATATATACAGTATTTATATATGAGGGAAGTCCTCGTCATTGATGTAAATTGACCTAATGGCCTACCATGGGATTGCTTTGGTCATGTGATGCACACAGGATCCTTAGACTCATATTGAGAAAATAAAAACTGGCCGCAAATCCCTGGATTATTTTCATACAACTGTAATACTTGCAAAATAATTAAATTGGTTTACATTATCATACTGGTGTCAGAAATGATGAGGCTGAATTGCAAGGGATATGTATTTTGCTGGTGTCGGAGGGCCTTACGGAGCCGAATCCTAAAACCCCATATGGCACAATTCGAAGTTGGAGAGGAGTGAAGGTCAAATACGTGCATCCAGATTTGCTAGAGGGAGACTCTACACGACCCATCCAGCATGAATCATCAGCACTGTCAAACTGCCAATGTTACTTTACAAGCTAAACAATACATAAAAACAAGCTTATAGTTAGCATTAGGCTAGCCCCTAGTTATGCTGCCACGGACTTACTCTGCTGAGGGACGATGCACTTTACGCACTTCTCACCTTCCTCCCACTCTTCCTGTCCTCTCTGCACTTGTATTTTTTCATAAATGCATGACAGGAACCTCTTATTTTGCAGATTCCCAGGAGGCGTGGCTTGATCTACTGCAATCATCCTGCCAGGCGTCCACCATTTTTATTTAATTTGTGAATATTAATTCATGTTACTCTCAGGGCTACTGTTGTTATTAGTAACAGATCATTTGTGCGTCGTTTTCCCGAACCTGCATTTTCTATCTCTTCCACTCTCTTTGTGTAACCCAAATGGTCGAGGCAGAAGGCCTCCCCATATTGATCTGTCCAAGGTTGCCGCCGTCGCCAAGTTCTTGTTTATGGGGGAAAGTTGGGCTTCTGTAAATCATTTTGAAGCGTGTGGTCCAAACCCGCTCTACATGGAATCGGACAACAGCGCCACAGAACTATAATATGACAGTTATTGGACCAGTTGTCACAGAAAACGCCCTTCGTCGGTGCATCTGGGTCTCCCTACAGCTGGCGTACCTGTTAGAGGGGCTCAGGGTAGGCTTGTCTGGGGTCGTAGGTCATGTCAGGCATGTAGGGCTCATGGAGGTCGGGATCTAATGGAAGGGTGTCCAGAGGCAGGTCTGCATAGCCATAGGGAGGGTAGGAAGCATCCAACTCTAGGATGATAAAAAAACAAAGAAAATTGAAAAAAGAAAGGTATAAATACAGTATATATCGCATATTTGAATACTTAATTTTATTTTTTTTTCAACTCATTTTTGTTTCTTATTTTTTTTGCTTGTTTGTGTGGTTGAGAAACAACTGATGTTTTCTTTTCTGTAACTTGGATTATGCTTTGGTTACTATTTTTGGTTTTCTCTAAGTCAGTTCGCTCAACTCGATTTCACTATTGTGATGTTAAAACAAGAGAAAGCGTTGAATAAATAGGAAAAAAAAAATATCATGAAAAAACATGTTATACTTTTGAAAATTATACTTTCAAAACAATTGCTTTTATCATAAATTCTCTTTCTTAGTCACCATCATTTGACTTTAATAATACATAAAATCAACTTTCACTTGTAACAATGTAATTATTAAGAGGGAGAATCTATGCGAGCACAGGGAAGACGTGCAACCTCCATATAGAGTTGGCTATAGAATTCAAACGTTGCACGTTGCAAACCACAGGCAAATTTGTCGCCATTGATTCCGGCGCTCAAGTTAACGCACATCGATCGTAAACAGATCTCTGGTTGAAAATCGTTTTCCTTTTTAGAATAGATCAGTTTTCCCGTAAATTGACACACTTACCGTCGGCCAGGTACGAGGGCTCCAGAGGAACTGTGGTGTGAGCCTGAGGGGGAAAACACACCGACCGAGTGATCAATAGTCTTGTTTACCGCCGCGGCATCACTGGCGTTTTATAGCGGACAGCTCCATCTGGTCACCCCGTGAGAAAAACTCGAGAGGGTGATAAATCGAACACGTAGGATTTCTTAAACGGTCCTTTTAGACTGTCGGCACATCTTATAAAAACCAATTATAAAGAATCAGGGTCAAGAAAGCGACCCCTATCCTCTATAGGTTCTCGTAGCGTTCGGTTGAAAAGTGTTATTATAAGTGGGTTCTTAACAATTCAGCAGAAAGCGTATTTCCTTTGAGCTTCTCCCGCTGATGTTTTTTTTGTCTTTTCTTATGCCTGGAAATGACACTTCAACATTAATCAAAGATATTTATAGGCATTTATAAGATATCGGGGGTCTTGCAGGGAAAAGTAGGTCAGCAAATGGGTTTAAGCCATTGGACAGCGGATCAGCGAGCGTGGACGCGTGCGCGTATGCCCATTGACTTATTCAAAACTCTCACCATCTCCCAGGCAGCAGGGTCATGTTTGAAGAGCGAGTGTGTGAGCTCCACCGACACTCTTTTCCTGTAGTCTGAGCTCTTGTCCTCCGAAATCCGGAACAGCACGGCGGCGGCGTACGTGGCTGCGGGGACACAGCAGCGTTCACGGTCACTCATGGGGAAAAGCTCGGTGTTCAATTATCCTGTCTGAATTAGAAATATCTCCCTTCATTTGCACCTCGAAAGAGGTCCTCCAAGAATATTTTACCTTTTTTTTTTTTTTTGACAAATAATTGGTTGCTAATGTAACCACTTTTCACAGTTTGCTGCGAAGCCACCTTCCATTAAGGAAAGCAGAGAAACAGGAGAGAATGATAAACCGAAATAATAGTATGGTAATTTTTTTTCACATGATAAAATATGCCAAAAAGATCCCCTAACGGCAGGTGAAATACAGTTTTGCAATATTTTTTGCAGTTATTTGCTGCTCGGACCTGCGGTCATGAAGCACTGATTGTATCTTCATCATCACACTCCATACTGCTCCAAGTAGTAGAAAATGTAATTGCAACAGTATCTATTTATTGTTTTTTGAATGTATTTATTTATTTGACAGTTTGTTTATTTATGTGTCTGTATGTTTGTTTATTTATTTTCCTATTTCCTGATTATTGATTGACTTATTTTTCCTCGTTATCTATTCATTGTTTACTTCATTTATTCATGAATACCTCTTTGTAGTTATTTATATATTTATTGATTTATATATGTATTTATTTACGTACATATTTATTTACAGTTCAAATTAACTGACTCTATCTACAATAGTGTCTGCCTCTGTGTTGGCTTTACGCTACATTCAAATTGTCAAAAGTCAGATAAACAAAACAAACAAACAAAGAAACTAGAAAAAACTGTGAACCTGTCCTGACTGACAAAGGCTTGAAAAATGTTTCAGCAGTAAATGTCAATGTGTTAAATTACAGAGCCGTGCAAATTGCGGGTTTTATCGCAGCATAAGATTAGACTCATTATTCAAAAAATGATGCATGAATGCACAGTGTCAAAAAATCTTAGACGATAAATACCCTTTTAACATCCTTGGGTACATTTCCATCATCCCACTGAATCGTGAAATGGACTAATACATGACACCACAAAAGAAGATGAAATTAAAAACAAAAACAGACATTTTGTCTCGTTCAAATGGCAACATTGAATGGCTGAAAGCTTTCAAAATAATGAACAATGCTTTAATTACAGTTGATTATTGATCACAAAATCATCTTATCTTTACACCCCTGGTACACCAACTGGAGGACAAAAGAAAAACCCTCTTCATGGTTTTCATTTCCTATTTTGCAAAGTGAGTCTGGATATGTAAATAGTTAGAATGTATGTGTGTGTGTGTGTGTGTGTGTGTGTGTGTGTGTGTGTGTGTGTGTGTGTGTGTGTGTGAACAAAACCACCATACCAATTCCCTCGTTATTTGAGTGCAGCAGCTCCATGAGCGGCGCCGATGCTCCCTCTGCGTCGATGAGCTCTGCAGATTGTTTATCCAAGGCCAGCTCACACAGGACGCCCGCTGACACCCGCTTCACGTTCTCTACGTAGGAGTACAGCAACTGGACACACACAGCGCACACACATGCACACACTCAATTAGATCTTACATTACAACCTTCCTACATGTGACATATGCGTGCAGTTCACATTCAATGAACCGAAGAGCAAACTCGTCAAATAACCCTCAAATTCCACATCTAGCAGAGCGACTTCTTTTGAAGAATGTTTATTGCCCTTTTAACCGCCGAGTGTGTTTTGTGCGGCCGAATACCTTCTCATGTGCGAGTACCTGCACAAAGAGCGGTATGGTTTGCATGCTGGCGATCTCCCCTCTGTTGATGGGGTCCCTGGCCAGGATGTGAAGCGCTCCCGTGCAGCCCTCGACGATTTCCTCCATCCGAACGCCATCCTGCGTGTTCAAAAATGATGGTGAGATCGAAAATCTAAAGTGCATGTATGTTTCACGGCCTCTAAATTACTTCTTAATATTTAATATTTACTTCCTATCCAATTTTTAACCAACAGCTGACTTTCTGCAGTGTTGTATTCCTTTTTATGTTGTACAAATAAAAAAAAAAAACAACCTGCAAAGCAGCAATTAAGAATTCAGAATTTTGTGTCAGGACTGTAAGGAAGAGAGAATAAATTAAACAGAAGCCTAATAACTTTGCTGACTATGCATTTCTTAAATATTGGACTCAGACATAGAGGAGGGCCAAATATATAGCTGTACAAACTGAGTGTGTGTGTGTGTGTGTGTGTGTTTGTATCAAACACACCTTAAAGTCACCTTAAAAAAAGAAAATGAAAAAAAAATCACAACCCTTGTGAGGAAAAAAAAAACAAACTTAAAATACTCCTATAATTAAATGAAAACCACTTAAAAATGAAACAAACTAAAGAAAAAGTGTCCATATGGTAGAGGAAAAAAAAAAATAAAGTAGAGAAAAAAAAATTTAAAGTCAAAGAAATTATGTTCTTATAGTAAAAGAAAAAGAAAAAATAAGTGAGGAAAAAACCCTTTAAGAAAAAGGGGGAAAAAACCCTTCAAACAAAAGACAAAATCTCCTAATAGCGGAAGATAAAAAGAAAAAAAAAAATCCTTATACTGATGGTGTCAGCGCTGCCATGCCATCAGGAACGACTTTGAGTTCCGCGTCTTGCACAAAGGCAGCTTCAACGTGCGCGGCTGGGAATTGAACCGTCGACCTTCCAATTAGAAGAACCGACTCGGTCACAGATGAAGTCGCTGTCACCCGTGACACACCTGATACGTCTGCTGGGCAGAGGAAGCGTGTCGCTGCGTGTCCTGGTGAGCCTTCAACAACAGGTTGACCAACCGCGGGATGGTGCCCGACTCCCGAAGCGGCGCCTGATTGGCCGGGCAGAGGGCGAGGTTCCTGATCAGGCCGACCGTAGCCTGCGGAAAGGGGAACGAGAGGTCAGCGATCCATCCTCAGCATGATAATTACGGAACGGCGGTCGCTTTCTTTGGACCGACGGCATCTTCGGCCCCCCCTCACCTTAACCACCGGCCAGTAGTGTGGCTGTCCCAGCAGCTTGACCACGGCCGGGATGCCGTAATGCAGCCGTACGGCGTTCTGCGCCAGCTCGGCGTCGTGATGCCGGGACGTGAGGTGACGCAGGGCGCACACCGCCGGCTCCGCGACATCTTCCTTCTCCCCGGCCCTCAGCACGGCGTGGATCAGCGCCTCCACGCCGCCATATTGAGTAACCAGTGTCTGGAAGAAAAAAAAAAACAGGAGTTCTTTTCTGACTGTTGACACGGCAACTGAGACGCACCTGTTTTTGTTCTAAAATGATTCGTATATCATTCAGGTAAGTGAAATACGAGCTTAATTCAGATTCAGAGTCTGTGTGGAATCTTTCTCAGGCAGAGAAAAAGCCCTTTCAGCGCTTGAAGACACTAGGAAAAAAAAAAAAAAACCACTGCGCATTTGATCATGTTGCTATGACAACAATATCTATCACCGATGTTTGGGCATCATTATTTGTCTGACGTTCGACCCAAGACTGAATCTAGTAATGTGGATGCCACACTGTTTGACGACAGTAGAGAACGTACGTTTTATGCGTGTGTGTGTGTGTGTGTGTGTGTGTGTGCACGTATCTTTGTATGTGTCTAAAGCATTAATAATTGTCAAGATTTAATGTAAGCCACAAAGATGGAGTACAGTGTTGATACGGATCCTGCATTCATTGTGTCAAGAATAATCAAGATGAGGAGGGATTCCCGCGGTGTTCCCGAGCTACCTTGTTGCGCGAGTTGTTACAGGTGAGGTTGGACAGGATGCCCGTCGCACAGGTCAACATGTTGACGTCATCGGAGCCCAGCTGGGTGACGAGTATCTGCAGCAGACCGTCCAACCCCTCCTGAGGGACAGAAGCGGAGCATGATGGAACGACTCCCCACAAGTCAGTGTAAACACAGCGTTGCAACAAATTTCGACAATTTGCGATTTTTTTCATTCGACGTTAGACACTAGACTCCATCTGCGATGGGTAGGTCAACTGTCCTTCGGCCCCCTACATCAAACCCGCATCCTCTCTTGGAACAGCACCTGCATTTTTTATATTATTGACTTCACTCGAGTCGAACAGTTGAAAGTGCTTTTTGTCTTGTGGTTTCCAAAGATGGCCGATAGCGAGGCTACAGTTGTACACAGAAACTTGCGGCACTGATGAGAAATAATCACTGGTAGAGGTGATCATATTTACCTCATCACTAGTGGCACGTCGAGGAGTATCAGCACTAGTTAGTGGTATAAGTAGTTTCGTAATTTCCGGACTTTAAGTTGGTGCTTTTTTCAAACGCTTTAAACGCTGCAAACATTTCAGTGTGACATCTTCCTGTCAAAATATCTCATGTTACAACAACGTGGACACCTGCAGCTTATAGACAAGTGCAGCCTATATATGTACACATGTATGTTTATTTTGTGCCGCTGTGGTTAGGGTTGTTTTCATGTGCGCCTAATAGTCCTGAAATTACAGTAGTATTCATGGTATTAGTAAAAGCGGTTGCGTATTTTAGTTTTCTGTTTCTGTGCTCCTCAAGTTCACCGTCAGACTAGAAAAGTATCATTAAAGCAGTGGCGGCTTCTGACAAAATTATCGGGAGGGCAACTTTTGCAATGATGACTTAGTTGACTCATTAAATAGATAAATTAACAGGTGACCAGACGACTTGAAGAATTTATTTGTCAAAATTACATAGTAATACAACTTGTAACCAACAGGTGGCGAGATAAACACAAGGACGTTCCTTCTAGCTACATAAGTTACGTGGAAGGTACATCTACGACAGTTCACGAGCGAAATGATCTAGATTGAGAATTGTCAGTTTACCTTCACATATCTGTGAATATGAAGAGAGAACCCTGTTTGGCATCGCGCAAATGACGAAAGCACGTACGTGCAAACCTGAGCAGGGTACATCATGACAAAAGCACATGTGTGCAACACGTAGGGAATGCATTAAAGTGCCTGGTTCATCACGGAGCGGCACCGCACGCTGATAGGACGTTACATTCAGAGGCAGCTATAATGTTCAGAACTGCCGCAACAGCGGGAAAATATGATTTTAAAAATTCCCTCAATTTCTGCGATTTTGGTTTTGCGTCGCCCAGATCACCCTTATCAACGAACCGCCTCTCCAGTAAAGCGGTCAAAGTAGGAAGCGTCCGTGATTCAACACACACCTGTTTGGTCGCAGCGTCCGACAGGTTGCGGAGGGTCCACAGACAGTTCTGGATCAAACGCTGGCTGGACCCTGTGAGATGTTGACCGAGAGCCTGCATTCCACCTGGATATAGATGATGGTCGCGCGCAAAAAAACAAAACATACGTGAATAACAACTCATGACACATACACACGCTAACACACACACTCATGTTCAGGATGTGGACCCACCGGCCTCTACGATGGCGGGCTTGTTGCTAGGACACACGGAGAGCACTTTGAGAACGCGGCTCGTGGTCCACAGCAGCTTCTCGTAGTTGTAGTTCCTCATGATGAACACCAGACCCTCCGGTCCCCCATTGGCCAGAATGATCAGCTGGCGAAAGGCAAGATGTTCGTTTAAGGACACAATAATTGTCTCTCGAGGTCAAAAAGTACCTTAGAAGCGCTCACCTTGCTTTCCTGGTTGCCGTACGACAACAGCTGCAGACAGTCGGTGGTGATGGCCAGGAATTTGGGGTTGCTCTTCTTCAGCAGGGGCACCATCCTCTGCAGGCCGTCAGCGAGGCGCACTGCCATCTTGGCGCCCTCTTGATGGAGCAGCAGGTTGTGCAGCGTGGTTATGGCATAAAACAGGACTGATTCCACGGGCGAACTGTATCAAAGGGGAAGACAACCCAGGGCGGAGCACAAGAGATTTCATCGGATAATGTGCAAATCAGTTTGCTACGAACGTCATTCGACAAAGATCCGATGGATGTGGGAAGACGGCGTCTCTGAATTTGCAAACACGGTCTACTGTACACCAGGAGTGGCAAATTCATTTCACATTGCGGGCCACATACGGCCGAGGTAGATGTCAAATAGGCCGGACCATTAAAATGATAGCATACTAGGCTATAAATAACCAAAATATCACGTCTTTCCTTTTTTTTTGGTGTAAACAAAACATTTCATGAAATACCTCATATTTCCTTTGACAAACGTGCAGTTTACTTTTATCATTCACATTGATGCATTGCAACTCATCCCACTGATTGTACAAAGGCACAAAACTTTAAGAAGTAATTGGCTGTGAAAAATATAGTAATGCGCTTTAAGATTAAATGAGAAAGGGATTTTGAAACCATTTACACACGTGCATATAAAATCTAAATTGAATCCTTGCCATCACCTTACAAACTAAAAAGCATGCTATTAAATGTGTAAGGAAGAAAGTATTCACCTGTCCTGTTAAATGTGTTAACTTCATACATGAAACATACTGTACATACACATAAAATACATACTGAAAATTTATGGAGTTGCATGAACAGTAGAATTCTACAATACTCTTTGTAGTGAAGCTGTTGACTAACATTAAATTGCACATTTTCGCTTGCAATTAGAATAAAAAATAAAGATAAATAAATTAATTAGCATTTAAAATTAGAAATAGCATTTAAATTCATTTAATTTTTTTAATTGTAATTCCATATTTGATTATGGTGGTAATGGTGTGCAACACCCGCCCACAAAGACTTTTATTTAGCTTTTACAGCATTTAGATCCAGGCGCTGTGGGGTTCAGGTGCAGAAATCACACCAATCAAGTAAAAATGGATAATCTAATTGTCTATTTAACTTAAAAATATATATTTTGCAGTGTTCAGTGAAATAGTCCTTGTATGTGTTACTTGCTGTGACGGCTCATGCACGCACTAGTATATGCGATGAAAACCATGATGGCATGTGGACACGGATGATTTTTTTTGGTTTGCTGCAGGGGGATGATTTAAGTTTGGCCTTTTATTTCATAAGTACAAGGAGGACTCACACAGACATTGAGTATTTTATTTGAACGGCGCATTCAATACAGCTTTTGTTTTTTTTTTTCTTTTTTTGGGGGAGTTAAGAATGTTTTTGCTGCATGCAGAAATAGAATTTCATTTTACCTGTAGCTGTGAATAGATTTCATAACTGCAACCCTCTGTTTTTTTTTATATACACAGCATAAGGGGGGAAAAAAAACATATATAGTGTTGTGTTCATTTTAGATGTCAGCATGTTTTTTTTGGCTCCAGGTGTTTTCATTTATGCGGGAAATGGGTCCAAATGGCTCTTGAAGCTTCGAAGGGTGCCGACCCCTGATCTATACCACCGATCCGGCACTGGAGGGGGGGTTACTGGAGCCAGTTGGGCGGGAGGTGGGGTCGATCGCCGGGCCACATAGAGAGACATACAATCGTTCACTCTTTCGTTCACCCGCTGGGCGATTTAGCCTCTCCAATGAACCGACTGCATGTTTTTGGACAAACCTTTGCAGCAACAGGTGGAGAAGATACCAAATCCACACGGAAAAAAACAGGGAACTTCTTGTTTTGAGGCGCAGGCGCTCATCACTGCATCACCATGCCGCACAAACTACCAGAAAATATATTGTTTATTGTAATGAGTGCATTTATATATAGAAAGGGTAGACTGACAATTTTACTTTGGCAGATACGCTGAGTCTTACATGCTGAGCGGGACAGTTGAAGAACGCTTACAGATATATCCTTCAAGCAGATAGGCAAGAAAGGTCTGTTTATATAGCATGTTTCCCAGATACAAAAGCGAAAAAAAAAAAAAAAAGGTGCTCTACACTTAAAAGACAAACACAGAGTTAAAAGGAGTACAGACTCCTCATAAAATTTGAATGAAGTTGAATAAATTAAACAGCACAAAGCTGATGATGTTAATTCATGGCAGCAACAAAGAAAAAAAATAAGGCAAAAGCACTAAGTGCATTTATGTAAGTCGCATTAAACCTTGTGTGGGAAGTATAGTCAAAAGTACGAGTGACTGCCAAAAAAGAAAAGTTTGTGACCGCTTCAAAATGCCTTTGAAGGAGGAGAAAGAATGCAGTGAGATGAGAGGGCATTAGATCGCTAAGGAGCAACATAATGACCAGTCAATGGCATTTTTTTTTACCTTTGGAGCGAGAACTTGTTGCAACACATCGAATGACCAAAATGCTTGGTTTGGATGAGTTGGGATGCCTTACATCTATTATTTATTTCTGTATTTAGCAGCCAGCAGCTTTTTGTGGAAAAAAAAATAAGGAAAAATGATCCTGGCAATTTGAAATAAAAGCTGATTAATGATTAACCTTCTCAATTTTTTTCAGAAAGTACTCGATTTATCAAAAGGCCAAAATTTCTCAAAACACAGCCATACAAGCTGGCAAGCCGACAACGACATTTTAGAAGTTACACCAAACATTTGGAATTTAAATTTCATGGTGAATAATAACAGAGTTAGGAGCAGTTAAGTCATTCCTTTGTGTCATTCAAATGTTTATTTAAGACAAAAGGTGTCTGAAATTGAGTGCTGGCTAAAATGATAGATTTAAATAATAAAAATAATAATAATAATTCATCTTTTATTAATCCCCGTGGGGATATCCCTATCCCTGCAATTAACCCATCATGGATGAACTATAAGCGGTAGGCTGCCGTCCATCACCGCCAGGGGGGCAGTTAGGGGAATAAAATGAATAAAATGTAAATAAAGTCGTCATCCGCATAGAATGAATCAGAGGCACCGGTAAATCGGCTAGTTATCTCTGGAAGTAACAGCGTAAATACCAAGAATAATATGGGACCTAGAATGCAAATCTCTCCACATGACGAGGCGCTGCTTTTTAAAAAGAACATGAGATACAAGACGAGTCAGAAACTTGAAACTAGTCGGAATTTGTCTTTTGAGCCGAGCCTCGACCGCATCGCGTCAAAGTGGCAAAGGACCGCCGGAGTCATCCGAAGGCCCACAAACATGATTCATTTCGCACAACAATTAAGAGAATTCATTTGGTGAAACAGGATTTTCAATAACGGACATATCGAACTCTAATGAGGAGGAACTAACCAACCGACAAAGGCGTTTCTACAATTTTTCGAGATCGACTGCAGTGTGCCGGGCAGAGATCATTTATGGAAGCGGGTAAGAAAAAAAAAATCCAATTTTGACTCAATCAATTAATTACCGAGCAGCAATTATTGACATTTGAATGAACTTTGAAAACAGCCATCCTGTTGATTGGTGTGCATTTGATTAAATGTGCAGGTGAGATGGATTCATCTCAGAAATCCTTCAAATGGCGGATGTTAAGCCAGGCAGAATGCAAAATTTCTCAACCGAGTGATACTCGGCGATAGACGGGATTTCAAAGGTAAAGTTTCCCAGCTGTGGATAAATATTTGATGCCGTTTCGGGTAGCAGCAGGTTCTGACCAGGTAGTTTCCACGGAGATGTAACTTTGAGGGCCGCGGTAGCAGCAGGGGAGGATGAGGGCGAGCCGGCCAGCTGGAAGAGGGGACTCTCCGGGAAGTGATGGGGCAAGATTCTATCCATGAATGTTTCCGAGAAAACAAGCGCTGATTCTCCGCGTGGGCCGTTGAGAAGGAGCCGTCAGCTTAAATAACATAATGTCCGCTAACGGTGGAACATTTTACTCGGCTATTAACAAGCCTGGGTAAGCTAACACGGGTCAAACGGCTAACTGCGGAAGAGCACGAGGGGTCCGAGATCCAAATCGTGATACCGTGATCCCTCGCTATAACGCGGCTTACTTTTCACGGTTTGGCTACTTCACGGATTTGCATCGTGCATTGTGTTCTGCGTTCTGATTGGCTAAAAAGTCACTCCGCTTCTTCTCTACCCCTGCGTCAATAACGTTGCAGTTTAATATGTACACATACGTAAAACAGCTTGCCAAATTTACATTACGTACGTGCAAATCCTCTTGCAATTTCGAGTTTCTCGAAAACCCATAATGTTGACAAAGCGCTCTGGACCGACAAAAGGCAGTGGAAGATGCTATCTATCGCAGATAAATTTAAACTTCTGGACATGCTAAGGGAAGGTAAATGCTATGCTGCTGTACGTCGGCATTACGGCATTAATGAATCTTCCGTTCGTTCATAAAGAAGGCAGAAAAAAACATAAGGACGACAGCAGCAATGTATAATAGAGTACTTAATTGTATAATAATTGTAAAAAAAAAAAAAAAGGTTTCTACTTCACGGATTTTGCCTATCACGGGTTCTTTTTGGAACGTAACCCTCCGCGAAAAACAAGGGTATACTGTACAGGTAATTTCGTAAGAAGGTCTCAACTCATCTAGATGACGTGAATTTATTATTTCCTCGTACATAAATCAATTTTGAACGCTCTGTCAGACGCACCGGATCACATCGAGTTAAAACGCATCTTATTTCCTTGTGTTTTCCTTTTGTTTCTGTGAACTTCCGGCTTAGAGTTTATAAATGCGGTGTAATCCTCTGCATGTGGAGACAGACATCAGATGACATCTGACTGCGTGGGAGAGACTTGTGATTTTTTTTCACAGCTTCAGACCGGCTGGATTTGTCTCAAAAGGCGTTTAACCAAACACCCTCTACAGAAACAAGAGCAAACATCGAGACGACTCATTATACCCACAAAGCAATTCTGAATTAGATGCAGATCGCATTCTGTCGTCGGGCGGAAGCAGCGGTACTTTCTCCCGGGACAGAAGAAAGGAGCTCGGCGATATTAATGTTTACGGTTACCTTACGCATACGACACGAGACAAACAGAATGGGCCTAAAGAATTGATTAAGCGGGAGATTTCATAGGATGACGTTGGAGGGAACAAAAGTTACCGGGAACACAAAAAAAAAACAAAGAGATTGCGAGCGAAGCGTGGGCGAATGCATAATAACAGGCAGGAAAAGGGACAAAGAGAGGCAAACTCCATGTAGAATTAATGGAAACGGCACATGCCAGCCCCGCCGCTTCCTCTTAAGCTCTTGGTCTTTTTTATTTTTTATTCAATTTCCTTTCATTTTCTGTGTGAATTAAGCCCTGAATCAATTATGGGGATGAATTATCCTCCTATGTTAAACCTCGGCGTGAGGGATTAACTCGACGAGCCTGCCTGCGAGTTGGAAAGGCCGTAAATTGGTGTTTAAGTGAAAGGCTAACCTCCCGTTTTTCCAAATGTTCTGCTTTCCGAACGTACAAACTCGGACAGGGTCGGTTTCATCCGGAGTAAAATGTGAGGGAGGGGTGTCTCATAGGCATCTAATACGATCAGAGTCATAATAACTTCTGAATTTAAGAAATAAAACATCGAACAATCTAAAAGTAAAATGCAATGCGGCCCTCAGAGCAATATTTTGTGGCCCCCCTGCCTGAAATCAAATCTTTGTGTTTAGTGCGGCCCGCTCGTTTTTTTCTCACATGCATCTGGAGGTTTTATACAGTGGGTTTAGAATAAAAACAGGCAAGGAAAAAATGAAAAAGTAACTTTCCAATGTATTCTTTGCTTCAAAATTTGAAAACAAAATGATTTTTTGATTAAAAAACTTCCAGTGACATCTTTTCTTATTTCTATAAAAAAGCACAAAAGCAATGGCAAAAAAAAAAAAAAAAACGAGCAAAATTAAAAAAGTTGATTTAATAACCAGAATAGCCTTGTAAACATTAAATCTTCTCTTATAAGATAAGATAAGATAAGATAAGATAAGAACAACTTTATTAATCCCAAAGGAAATTGTTGTGCCAGAGTTACAGAAAATATAACAGTAGTAAATAATAAAAAGAAAAAGGCAGAATTAGAAATAAAAATAAACTATAAACTGTAAACTATAAAGTGTCTCAGTGAAACTATAAAGTGTCTTAGTAAACAAGTGATAAAACTATAAGTGTCTTAGTAACAAGTGAGGTAAGGAGTGCACAATAGTATGATAAAAGGAAAAATTGTAGTGATACATGCTATTAATCCATTTTCTAATAAATTCTAGTGGCAAATTTTCCCACAGTGACAAGAATTTGTCTTTTAACGCCACAATATTTTCAGGGTGTAATTTCTTCAATTCTTTTTTAATATTCATTTTTAATATTAATTTATCATATATTTTTTAGGAGAACAGTTCATTACATCTAAAGATTTCTATAATTTACCTGTTTACCTCCTGTACACTAAAAGAAAGGAAAAATTTGGACTTAATGTTACAACAATTTCCTTCAGGATAAATTAAGTTGTTCTTATTCTTATTATTCTAGGTAATGGTTTTACCCCCTTACCCCCTTGACATCAAATTTGGCCCCCGGACCAAAATGTGATTGCACCCTTGATATAAGTGAGGTACCTCAGCATGCGGACCAGCGCCGGTATCCCTCCGGACTTGAAGATGGCGAGCAGCCCCTCCCTCTGGTGCGACAGGCTGTGGAGGACGCTGGCGGTGCAGCGGGCCGTCTCCATGTCCACCGCCGTGGTCATGGCTCGGACCACGGCTCCCACCATGGCCGGGGACTGGACCAGCACCCGGCGGCTGGCCTCCTTACGGGTCAGCTGGTTGACGATCATGGCCGCCTTGTTCACCACGATCTGGACACGGATGTTACATGTTTGTACGTTTTTGCATTATTTCATGCACTTTGTCACAAGTTTATTTTCACAAATTCTATCTGTTTGCATGATAGCTTTGTCGAAGCATGAGTGATTTCCATGTGTAAAATGCGAGCGTTTAGCAGAAAAGCCACATTGGGGAATGATAATCAAAGGAAAGATCAAGAATAAATGGATGCTAATGTTACTAATCAAACAATTATGTCATTACATGTGTTATAAAGTGCAAAATAGGTGGATAAAAAGCCAACGTTTTCTCATTACAACCCTTTAGATGATTTATTGAATCCCCTTTGGTATTTTCAGCTGTTCTGTTTCTGTCAATCCGTTCGCTCAATTATTTTGATACTGTGAGGTTTCATTTCTCTGTTCTGTTTCCTCCGTCTTTATTCCGCCGGATCAAAACACGTTTTTTTTTTTTTTTGTGCGAGTCATCACCTGCAATTCATGAGAGTACATCTTGCATTTTGTTTTCCTTGCCTTGTTCCTGCTGTTGTTGTATCATCTGTTTACTTTAATGGATTGTGTCTGGTTTTCTCTTTTGGCCTACTGATTTGTTGTTTTGTTGCTCGGCCCGATATAAAGGTCCACGGGAGTGCGGACGGTCCAAAATTTTACGTTTTTATTGAAGTCGAGGATCGCCGGATCGCCGTCCACACCGACTGGAGCCCTGCTGGTCGAGGCAGATGGCCGCCCAACCTCATTTTGGTTCTGTCTGGAACTGTGTCATACATAGCAACTAGCGCTAACTCAATGATAACCCTAATCCTGACCGAAAAAAAAAAAAAAACATTGAATATGTTATCACTTTGCAAAATAATGTCAAAACTAAAACTTAGAAGCAGTATTGACCTACATCTGCAGACAACCGTGGCGGCGTGATGATTTCTGAGCGCCGTCCTCTATAAGTTCGCAGGCCTCTGGGACACTTCCTGACAATAAATCTCGTGGTAATTTATTCATGCCGGGGCGGCAGGGGGGGATTGATCTACTTTTTCCAATATGTCTTATTACTTTGGGACAAAAGAAAGACCTGCAAGGAACAAAACTGAAACAAAAACGTCTCTGTAGCGATTCATTCCCTGATCAGACACATTTCTGGGCCTGTCAGCGTCTCTTTGACAGAACAGACTCCACTATGTCGTGCAGCAATGTCAGCACTGCTACTTTATGTAAAACACGTTAAAAAATACAAGACTCTTCTTGTTGTATCGAGTCTATATCCTAGTCTCGTATTTATCGTGCCATGTTACAGCAGGACTGTTTCCGGTGGGTTCAAATCAAGTGCAAATGCTACTATTTGTAGGATTTGTCAAGCAATAAGTAAGACAAGAGTACCGGATCTTCATCCGCCAGCAGCTTGGTGAGCTCCGGCACCGCCCTTGTGGCCAGCTCCGCGTCGTCCTGGTAGTTTATGAGGTGCACAATGGCGTTCTTCAGCAGCTGGGAGGGTTCGGCCAGTCGCTGAACGTTGCTCTGCTGTGTGGGATCCGCCTGGGCTGGCATGGCCGCCTCCCCTTCCACCAGGGTTTCTGGAAACATGGCGGCCCTGACTCGCTGGGCCCGCGTCAGAGAGTACTGAGCGTCTAAATCTGTCGGGGAGACGGAGATAGACGGGCGGACATCGTGAGACAATACGCGAAATAAAATGTACCTGTTTTAGTGATGTGCAGTCAGTAGAGGCAGGGGAGGCCGGGCCTCACCTGTCATCATGGAAAGAAGAAAATGTAAAATGAAAAAATAAAGTGAATGGTTATATTTATTCCGTGATTTGTACTATAAAGTTATTTACCATTTTTAGTTGTTTTTTTTTCAAAATCGCTGAAAAAAAATTCACATTTATCGTTCAAATATGAAGATGCAACCAGCTGAGCCCACTATGTTTTACGCAATGATTTTGCTTACTGTGCTGCCATGCTATGCACTGAGACCGTATCGCTGTCTTTGAGGATGTCACTATTAAAAAACCCTTTTAATATATGAACTAAATTTCCATAGTTTAGCTGATGCGTATGATGTTTTTCGTCAACAACTCTAACGTGTTTCTTGTAATCATAAAACGATTACAAAGAGACATGAAGTGAGGCACGCAGTGATGTTGCCTCAAGGTAGGGGGCACCGCTGATCCCAGGGATCCTTCTTACTACTCGGCTACAGAATAATAGAATTAGCGATAGCAAGCTACAGTAAACAGTTAGCAAGTCAAGTGCAGCCATCCAGTTGTTTTTTTTCCCGATCTCATCGGGCTGTATGGCACACAAACGGTGAGGGATGAATGTAAATTTCCTGGGCAGCCTCTCAGCTTCTTGGGATCTCATTCAAACTGTTCCTGATGCGATTAAGTTGCTCTGGTGGTGGTCACCGTTCCAGCTACGACAGCATCGGCGGCACGCTCATTCTCAGGACCGAAAAGACTCAAAACATACGGTCGGAACAGGACCGATCAAGGACGACTGTCTTCACTGGCAATGATTTCCATTGAGACAGAGAGACTTCTAAAACTGAAAAAACATAAGGAAGACTTCAACAAGCAGGTTATCGATGCTTTTCTCCAGAAGGCGCGGCGCATGGACTTCATGTCTAAGTAAAGGTAAGAGATAATAATGTTTGTGTTTTTTAATGTGCTTTTTTTTCTATGCTACAGTTCGTTTATGTAAAGAATGCTGATATGATATATTAAACAAAACATATTAACTGCTGCCAATAAAATGGTGAATAAGCTACTCTGTAGGGTTCATATGTTTGTAAATCTTACTGATGACATCAGTGTCTCACCAGCCATGAACCTCACCGCACGTCACTGACCTGCTTGAGCGTGCAATATGCAACCCCATGGACAGTCAACTCAACAAGCACTTTTTTTTGGCTCACCATTGCAAACCCTGCTCCGACTGGCATTCGTAGAAAGTCTTACAAACCCTGTCAAAGCAGACGAGTGCGGGTGTATGTTTGCAAGATGCTTTGTTGGGACGACGGGGCGACTGAGAGGATGAAAACGCCACGGCAAAAGCGATGAAGCGGCTCGCCGTGACACCTGGGCGGATCTAGTCGGACACAGGCGCGCAAACACTCCCAGCACTGGCGGGCAAACAAAGGGACCGTGGAACATCTGATCGGGACGGCGTGCCAAAGCCTTTTGGCTGCACATCCAGTCAAAAAGCTGAGGCAAACAGTTTTCCAAATGCGGCGTTTGCTTTCGGAATAATATTCATTTACTAGTTTGATACGAGCAACGTATACATGCCTGCAACGCATCGGTCTTTTGGCAAGTTATCCGTGAGCTTTCAGACGTAATAAATGTTCAGGCAGGTTGGAGTGGGTTGAGCGGCGTTAGAGGAAATTTGCAATACAAGGGTGTCGGCCAGAATGAAAGGTAAGGTGCGGCGGACGATGGTCAGGATTTGGTTCTAGAGGTGACTGTGTGACTCCCTTCAGAAAGAGCACATTTAGCCAAACCACCTTCTCTGTCCGTGCATCACATACCTGGAACTCAACACCAAACACCAAACGTGAACTCCCGTCTCTGAACCTCTTTACCAAACATCTTAACGCCGCTGGCTGCTGGATGAACAACATTACATTACATTACATTGCATTTGGCAGACGCTTTTATCCAAAGCGACTTACAATAGAGGACATAGTGACTGCAAATACACTTGCAAATACACGATGCACAGGAAATATACAGAACATATACAGAACGGTATGTCTACATTGTCATATCAACACTGCCTCGACTGCATGTATCTCAAGTTTGTCAAGCTTGTCTTTGTCCTGTGTTTTTTACCTGCTGTTGCCTTATTCATTTTATCTTGTGTTTTTAACATCAACCTGCTGAAGGGACGAAAGATGGAAATTAGCCTTTGGCTACTATCTTGCATATTTACATGTACATGTTCATGAAAATGTATTTTCAAATAAACTCCAACTCAAACTCAAGCACAGCTGGAGAGGGCAGAGATGAAGATGTCCAGCTATTTTTTGGGGCAAGACGGCACATGTTCTGGAGATGAAGGATGCTGAGGTTGGAGCTACCCGAGAAGATTTCCAGATGGCAGTGAAAGAGGACATGAAGTTAGTTGGTGTGACAGAAGAGGATGCAGAGGAACCGCTCAGATGGAGGCAGATGAGTCGCTGTGGCCACCACTGAAGGAAAAGAAGAAGAAGTTGAAGACTAAAGTTGTCAAATTTGTATCCTGTAGCCGTTTGGGACTTTGGTGCCGCTCGCCCTGCTCTCTGCCTCCTACGGTATGTCTACATCCGGAAGGACAAGAAGATCACAAAACAACCCAAAATAAATACTACTGCTGGTGGTTATATTTAATTCTAATCCTGACTGAATGCGGACATTCTAAATTCAGAACTTGATGTGGCTAATAAGTATGCATTTATGCAGGAGACCAAGTAATCGGCCGGATTTAGTGAGAAGAATATTACCCATCTGCTACTCAACCCTCCGGGTTTAGTCTCCATGTATTCTGACGGCACAATATTTCTTGGTGGACTTAATCGGTAGATAGACGGGACATAAACCAACTTCCGGAGATACGACAGACGCTTAATCGCAAGGAACCCGGGAGCTCCCGGTCCTGGTCGAGGGCAAAGTCGGCGAACAAAAACGATAGATGGATGTTTGAAGGCGTACATCCGTGGTAAGATTAGCGAAGAAGTAGCTAAAACAAACAAAAAGGATGAAAAATCCAAATCCTTTCATGTATTACTTTGGGGAACAATGTTTATCATTATTTTAATAGTCCTTTTACCGATGTTCGCGGGCAAATAGGAGCTCCTCGGCTCATTGGCGCCCAAAAAAAATAGCAAAGGCTTTTCTGGGTTCGTGACAAATTATGATAGCGGTCGGCCGCTGGTATTACCCTTTTCACAGCGCATTGTTGTTGGAGAAATTGCATTTCTTTGCAAGCCATAAACGGCCCCGTCCACCTGAATTAGAATATAATTGTAAGAAATGCCCTGTGTTCATAAGAACAAGATGTCAGAGTCTGATCGACATAAATGCGGGTCTTTTACAAAAATATCCATCCATCCATGTTCTGCCGCTTATCCTGCACTTCAGGGGGATGCTGGAGCCTGTCCCAGCTGTCTAAATAAATATAGATGCATTTATTCTTTATATTTTTCTCAAGTAACAGGGTGTATACATTCAATTGAGTAAATCCAATGGAAATAGCCAAACCTTAAAAAGTGAGCAGTTACCGTCAGTAGCGTTTCATACAACATACGATTCACTTTTTTGCTAAATGAAAGTATTTGAGTTCAGCCAGGGCTGCATTTTTAGGAGTTTGTTATTCAAGGTAAAGCACAATCCTTGGACCCGCTAGTCTGGTTGCCATAGTTAATTCAAGTGTTAACTATACCCTTTTGTTAATGTCTCTCCTTGCATTGGTTTGTTTCTAATCCTGTGTTCTTGTACTTCTAAAACTATATTTGATGTCACCAGTTGACTCTTCGTTTTATAACTGAAATATATTTCTCCCATATCAGCCACCTTCCATGGAGTTGAAATAAAATGGAAAAAAAAACAACCGTATGTCTGGATCAGGATCACATCTGGATGTGATATTTAAATTTTAACCCTGCCATATTACTCAACATCACATAATCTTGGCACTTGGGATTTGATGGCACGTGAACATTTCATGAATTAAACATCAACCCGTTCTTTGGATCCGTGCTGTTTTCAACATTAGTTTTAAACTCCTTTTTTTTCTCCCCCAGTCAGACAGAGAAACCGCTTAGCTCTCCAAATATATGTATAAAGTGAGTGTTGTTAAAATACATAGCATTTTAACAGCTGGTCCAATAAAAGCTTCCGCTTTTCTCGCCAAGCGGTGGAGCATATGGCATCCACGACAAAAGGAAAAGAGCACATTTTGGCGATACTTTTGGATTTAAGCCCGGCGCTTTGAGCCCCGGAGATGAGTAATTCGCTCGCCTGGCCTGACGAAGGTGGCAGCGTCTGGAGGAAATACCTCCGAACTACAGTGCGTCCACACCACAAGCTGACATTCAAGCAATCTGGATAACTTTACACAATTCCTTGGCGGAAGAATCGCCATCTTTCGGGGGTGAACCGCAAATAATGCACTGCAAATTTGGATATTTTGGAATGAAAAAACGCTGTGTTTTGAACAAAATAGTGCTTTGAAATTAAGACAGAAAATAAGGGAACTGCATTTTTTCTATGTCTTTAAGACTTTGTAAATGGTCTCCACCTACTGTAATTTCCCGACTATTGAGTGCAGCTGAATATAAGCCGCACCAGCTAAAAATGGCTAAATAAATATGTGAGTACATATATAGGCCACAATTGTCTATAAGCTGCAGGTGTAACATGAGATCAGACCTTTTCTTTTTACTTTTTATTAAATACATACAAATAACATCCACAAATATGTACCGGAAATGCGTTTTTGGCAAACACGGCTAATCGAAAAGATTAATTGGAAATAACACAAGGAAAAGGCTATCCATCCATCCATTTTCTATCCCCGCTTTGTTCTACTCAAGCTGATCGCTAACGTCTTCTTCCTCCTGCGCACTAATACCAATAAAATCGTCTTCTTTGGTTTCGGAATTGAACAGCCTCAGAATTTCACAGTAATTTCATTGGTTCGATGTATCCAGGCTAAATGTTTTAATGGCGTGAAGCCTGTTATTCCTAAATAATCCATAAATTACCCGCATCATTGTTTAAGCCTAGTCTTCAAAGTGTGTATAAGTAGTGGCTTATAGTCCGGAAATTTCGGTAAATAGCACTCACAATCGATAGCATTCACCCATTCTCACACACACACACACACACACACACACACACACACACACACACACAATTGCAATAGATCTAGGGTTCAGTGTTTTGCCATTTAGTGCCAGCCTGGAATCATACCGCCAACTTTATGATTAGAGGGACGCCCTTCTGTAAATTATTCGCCTAAATTATGAAAATGATACGAAAAAAAATGATTTCCTTTTCTTAAAAAATATAAAATTGAAATCAAATTTAAACTGAAAAGTTTAAATGGTTAAGATCAATAAGTCACATAAAGAAAAATGGGATAAGTTGCCTTTTTTTTTCTTTTCCTTGTTTTTTATGTTCCATCCGCTCAGAAAAAAAACAGCCATTTTTACTTTGGGAATCGGAGCTTCAGAAGCCTGAGAACCCCTGATTTTGGGAGCCGCCGGAGAAACTGTGAAGTGAACCTTGGCTGACTGGAGTTGTTTTGCCAGAGGGACAAAAACCTAAAAAGTTTCAAGGTTAATGTTGTTTATGCGAGTGGAAGTTTAAAAAAAAAAAAAAAGACTGGAAAAAAAAAAAAAGTTCACAAAATTCAACTTCTTAGGACAAATGAAAGATGGCACCGCCATACGTCCGTTCTCCTTTTGTAGAGCCGAGGCTGACAGATAATAAAAGCTTCCGCCGCTCAAGGCTGAGGCCGAGTGCGTTGTGTGATGGGCGTTAGCATGGAAGCTGGTGACAAGGTCAATCCGCGCTCACTCGGGGTGACGTGACCTTTAGGTAGCTTTGGATTTCACATTTCACTGACTTTGTTGCGCCGCTACTCTTTGGATGCTAAAAATCTTTTTCTTTTTTGTTTTAAACCAGCATCTTGGCACTCAGCTGTCTCTGCTCATGACACCGGGTTGAACAAAATAAAACATCTTTTTTCATAAAGAACAACTCCATCGCAGAAACGTGTCATTAAAAAGGCAGCTGACACAATGTCAGAGCTTTCATGTATTCTGGGGAGAATCTGAAGAAGGCTCGTGATATCCATCCAAAAGTAACTATTTATGTCTCGACTATTTTTATTTTAGTGTTTGCATGCTAAGGATGGTAATTGACGTGCAAAACAAACGGTCATTTCTAGCCTTTTTTTTTTCATATTATATAATGCTCAATCCTCGAGTAGACAGATTTTTTAGCTAAATTTCCTCGGCTCTTGCAGACGGTGTGTTCAGGAACAGCTCACAGGACCTCTAATGTCTCTGCCTAGTATTTACAAAAGCAAGTATCTCTCTACGATGTTTACGATTAATTAAAACCACAAATAAACCTCATGAAATCAGCGATGGCCGTGCCTCTCAAGAGCTTCTTCACCCCAACACCCCAAACGACTATATATGCATACACTGGATGATCGCAGCGCTATATTGATGTTAAAGTTGACCAAAACTGGGCTTCTTTTAGAGTTTTGTTTCATCACAATAGATATATTTGCGGTTGCAAAACAGGACTTTACATTATATTACATTACATTACAGTACAGTCATTTGGCAGAAGCTTTTCTCCAAAGTGACTTACAAAAAGTGCAATTCAGTCACCAAAGATCCGAAGTACCAGTACTCGGAAGTCAGAAGTGACCACTCAACCAAATGGCCATCTCAGGACCATATACATACATACATTCATTTCTTTGTTTTGTTTTTTTGATTTGGCCTGTTCATTAATGCAGAGAAACGGCCATTCACTTTCTCATAGAAAGACAAAACCGTTCATTCTCAAATAGACAGTTTAGAGCAGGGGTCCCTAAACTCTTTCCTGCGAGGGCCTAATAACTTTTCCCTTCTCTGACGGGGGGCTCGACCAGTTTGTAACAAGTGTGACAGTCCCAAAGGTGTCTAAACGTAAACATTTATTGTTTTCCAGAAAGCCACACATAACCAAAAATTAACCCTTTCTGGGATCTTGATAGGAAAAAAAAATCAGAAAATAAATATAAGATTATTAATGAAATAAATAACTCTATTTATGAAATAAATAATAACCCTTTTCAAGTTTTTCACAGAAAAAAAAAAACCTAGTAACATTGGTCAAATTCCCTGTGAAAACCAGAAAGCAAGAAGGCTATGAAACCCAACTGATACCAACAGCTTCCAAGTTAAACACACCTACCAGGTTAAATATCCTGCATTCTGAATATATTTTCTTCTTACCTAATCTTTTTGCCATTATTCTGTGTTATTTGACAGTGGGGTGTCCAGGATTTTTATTTTTATTTTTTGAGGGGGTGATTTCAGATAAGGCACAGACTGCAGAAGGGTGGAATTGAATTTTACGTTCTATGCATGTACAAGTCACGATTACGTGGCCAGAATGGGAAAAAAAAAAAATCATAATGCATCTCTGGTATTGTTCAGGGGCCGGGCAAAATGTGGAGGCGGGCCACAGTTTGGGGACCACTGGTTTAGGATCTTCAATGAACCCCTTCCATGTTTTGGAGGAAACCGACGCAGACAACATGCAGACTGAGAGAATCGAACCTGGGACCTTCTTGACGCGAGGTGGAAGCCCTAATCTCCCAGCCGCGCTGTTATTCCTTCCAATATTCAGCTCTATATTAGTGTCCGATTACCGTGACCGTTTTTACATCCGGCAAAATGTGGCGAGAAAAGCATTTGGTCCGCCGTTGCCGTTAGCGCCCGGCGGCTATTTGAAATGAACTCGGGGACATCAAATACAAATTGTCTGCGTGGTCCGACAAAGCGGGGTTCTGACTCTAAAAGTAATTTCTTACCCCGACTCTTAGAAGCCCTGAATTAAAGAAGAAACACATCGGCCCGTCAAGCATAATCTCGCTCTCAACAACATTAGTCCTGATTGAAGAAGCGAGCAGATAGCTGTGTGCTCACTTTGAACCACCATTGCAATGAATAATTTCATCATCTCATTCATCCCATCTCATTTCACGTGGGCATTTCGGAATCCCGCTCTTTTCGCCAGAAATCCACGGGGAGCCGACAATGAGGCGAACCTTTAGCGTGAAGCATCGCTAATGGATCCAAATGTGATCCCAGGGTTATTTGCAGGTATAAAGATCAAATACATTACATGCTTTCCGAGCTGCGAATTTTCCAATCATTCCAAAGACATTAAAAAATCTTACAATCGACTGAGCAATAACCCATAACTATTGCCGTTTTTTTTTTGTTGTTTTTTTTTTTTTTTTTTTTGGCCACGCCGTGGAGGATCAGCCATTCAGATCGTTTTCATTGATATATTTTTGGACTTACGGGAGTTTAATTCCCCGCCCTTCGGGGGAATCGCATTGAGGTGGAGAGGCCCGTGAAGAACATCAATATCGCAAATAGAAACGGTCAGAGTGATGCGTTTTAAGCCTCTATTTGTCAAAGTACTGAGGGGTACAATGCGTGCCGAATGTGAGTCATAACACACTCGCATCCTCGTCTAAGCAGGAGTGACAAATGGGAGCCCTAAACAAATTGTGATATTTAAACTGTTAATCTGGTGTTCTGCACGACAGATTAAAATGTAATTGTGCCGCTTTGTACGTCTGTAACATATTTCGCGACAGTATTTTGTGATTGCGGTTGTGTGTCGGGAGTAGCGGCGCTCCGTACGAACGCGGTGCCCTCTGTACTCGGGCTTCCAGTGTCTGCAGTTTCCTCCAACTGTCCAAAACCTTGGAATAGCATCACTGGAGACCCTAAAACAGTGGCTCTTAACCTTGTTGGAGGTACTGAACGCCACCGAACCCTTTTTTATTGGAAAAAAAAAAAGTTTGTTTTCAAATTCAAGACATAGGTGAATGTTTTACTGGTGCACAAAATGAACCGTGCATCAACATCACTGTATTCAAAGAACGTGATTTTCATTCAAAAAACAAAAACATAATAATGAATAGGAAAGAATAAGGAAATGTTCCCGTAGTTTTGCAGGTAATAGACTAGAATTGCTAAACTTGGCATTGCAAATCATACAGTTAGACGCTGACTCCCATCACGTTCCATTAGACATGTCAATCCATATTGTACACATTCACACGATCACTTTCTTTTTTTGTTCAAGATAATTAGTAAGAAGGGATTAAAATATTAAGAAATAAATTCACATGACATACCGTCACGACGGTCACAATTTGACTACTGAGCGCACCAAAATCCCTGCAGCACAGACAGGCTAGCTATGTAGCGTGATGACCTGCAGCCAGTGATAGCCAAGCGGGGCGTGTCATCACGAATTAGATGAATCGCTGAGTGTCTTGACCTCCGCCGAACCAACGAGACTGACTCACCTGACTCACCCTGGGGTTTGGATCGAACCCGGGTTAAGAACCACTGCCCTAAACTGTCCGAATGTGTGAATGAGAGAATCTATATGACATCTGAATAAAAGCTTGTATGTCTCTTTAGGAGGCCCAGGTATCAGTCCAGGATGAACCCACCTCTTGCCCAATAGCAGCTGGGATAGACCGCAGCATCCCTGCAATCCCAAACGCCAGTCAGCAATATAGATAACAAATGAATATATAAAATTATTATTTGATAATAATAATCTAATAATAATAATAATAACACAAAAATTGAATACAGTATGTATGTGTGTGTGCACACACAGACACGCACACCAAAAATATATAAACTGTGTGTATACATACATATATATATATATATATATATGCTCTATATCAGACATTCCAGACATTTTGAAGAGTCCAGATTGATGTATTCTGTTATTGCTATGATACTGAGCACATCATCGAAGCAGCACGAGCCCCAGATTTCCAACTCAATTATCTAAATGACTTATAACTCGCTAAAATAGTGGCTGAACGTTGTTAAACACGAAGCTCAATGTTATGGTTTATATGATTCCAAGATGCTGCCGGCGCTACACAAACAGCACGACAAAAACAGCGAGGAAATCCTCAATCATGAGCTAATGGGGTGTTAATAGCCTCTGAAATGTATATTTTTCTGTTCAATCTTTTCTGCAGGGATTATTCTGTCATCTAGTATTTTTTTTTCTCTACTTGCAACTGCATTTGAAATTTGAGAATGAGACTTTAAAAGAAAAACCTCCCAGGCGTCCACAGCCAAATGGTTTACTATCACTGGATGGAAAGACACTAGAAAAGCTTCTCCTGAGTCGGTCGCGGATGCAGGGAAAATGTGTTCTTGTAGAGAAGAACAGCATAACATTCATCTATCAGACATAAGCCTAAGTATTACACAGAGGTAGGTTTCCATGAATAAATGTTTATGACACTAGAATAACTCAAGAGTCTTCATCTGGTATGAGTTTCTATTAGATGGATATAAATGGCGCTCTGCGGCTGCAGCGCCAGAGAACATCCTGCAGCTCCAATCATCCGTTCTCCATCTTGTTCCTCTTTGTCCCGTTCCCCTGGAACCCCTAGAGTTTCTTTGCGGCTCTCAAAGTTCCCCTTTCAATGAGGTCTTGAGTAGGTTCACGATGGGTCCCCTTTTTGTAACGGGAGGACCCCTATCACGGCACACTCAAGGGCTTTTTGTGCAGGTTTGTCAGTTTGCATTCTTCGCTAATGGACCGTCTGGATTAAGCCACTTTCACAGACCGCTGGGTGGAATTGTGCATCTTATGTAGACTATTGTTTGATACCGTGCTTTTAGACCAGTGGTCATCTGTAATTGTGCGTAGGTGTTTATTCTGGCATCCAGTTTGTCCACGACTGACCTCTGGGCTGCCGAGCTCCCTGCAGTCGTGCATCATTATTGGGCCGCATTAAGCATTGGGAAGTAGCTTTTTCTTCCTCAGCGGGTTTTTAGTTGTACGTGGACAGATTTTTCCAGAGAGTTTGAAAGGCATTGAATTCTATTCTGGGAACTGCCCTAATCTAAGGGAACATTATAGTTTAGCATCAGCAGAGGCAGTAAGGGGCTGCGACACAAGCGCCTTAAGGACCGTAATCTAAAACAAATCACCGTGAAGAAGAGGAGGAGGAAGACACGGACAAAGTAGCAGTGACATGCGGTCAGGGGAGGCAGGAGAGGCCGTGCCTCACGAGAAAAAAATGAAAAACAGAATTAAATGGTTATATTTATCAGTGACTTGCACTATGAAGGTATTTTTCATTTAACTTCACCAGTTTTAAATCGCTGGATTTTCATGTTTACTGTTGAAATACTGAGAGACATGTGATGTGAGGCTGCGGACTGTTGAGCCTCAACGTAGATTGCGCAGTGACGGCTGACTGTATTACTGTATTACTGTCTCTCTGTATGTCGCTATTAAAATGTTTAAACCCTTTTGCTATATGAACTACATTTCCAATGTACAGTGTTTTATTATCAACAACTGGATGTGTGTTACTAGCTTCTTGTGCCGAGCGATCATAAAACCGTTTACAAAGAGCCACTGAGTGAGGCACGCAGTTCTCCTGCCTCATGGTAGGGGGCGCTGGTGATTTCGGGGATTCTTCTCGTGACTCCACGGCAGCAGAATGCAGTGAATGATATAAGATTTTAAACATAACCCATGAACTGCTGCCAATCAAATGGTGAATAAGCTACTCCGAAGGGTTCATATGTTTGTAAATCTGATTGTGATGAAGTCGGTGCCTCACCAGCCACGAACCTCACTGCACGTCAATG
Source organism: Fistularia commersonii (assembly GCF_037954325.1). NCBI lineage: Eukaryota > Metazoa > Chordata > Actinopteri > Syngnathiformes > Fistulariidae > Fistularia > Fistularia commersonii. The sequence goes on along the minus strand of NC_141306.1, from coordinate 4,822,446 downwards.
CAATGTGGAAAGCAAAGTTGCAACAATATTCATGTTCTGCATGGCGGATATAATAAACTTTCATATGGGCTTAAGTGTTTATTCACACCAAATCCGTGTGAATGAGTGAGTGAATTGTTGTGTGCCTCTATAGCAATAGTGCACTTTACTGTTTAAATTCCACACCATTTGTATATTTTGTCAATTTCATGTCACTGTGAGATTGTGAGTCTTCTCAATTCCTCCATACATCCAGTAATGCGGAGAAAATAACGATAAAGCTCACTTTGGCTTTTGACATATGAATGAGAGGATGAATGGTTGTGAGCCTCTATAAGTGAAAGAATTGCGATCGTTCCAGGGTCGCCCCCCTCCCCCCCCCGGCGACCCAGACTGCAGTGTAAGGGATAAAATAAACATAAAAGTTGGCTGCAGTTTTATTCTTAACAAGAATAAAATTCAAACTAAATAAACCGTGTAGCCGTAGAGGGCAAAGAGTTTGTCTAATTTCCAGAAGAGAAGATTGAAACTCTGACATGTCGATGCTCTGAATGCTAATTTCTTCATCTTTTTTTTTTTTTTTTTTTTTGGTTCTTAGCCGGCGCGACAAACGGAGCATGAAAAAACTCTGTCTCACCCTAAATCACAGATGTGACATTAAAGTAACAATTTTTTTTTTTTAACAGAAATTATTTCCTGAAGTAGACGCCCCATCGCCCCCCCCCCCCCCCCCCCATCACCCCGCCCCTTCCAGGCGTGGGGTGACAGGCGAAGCGAAACGCCGTGAAGAAAAGAGATAAAACCGAGCGACTCGTCTTTGATGGATTTCCACGCGGCGCGAAAGTTGATATCCCGCTGGAGATTAAAGCCCGATGCTTTGTACATTAAGGCTGAGCTGCATTAGCAAATAAACGCCGATTAAATACTAATAAGTGAACTCGATTAAGTCGCAGATCATCAGAATGGTCAGCGAAATCAAAACAGAAAGACTAAACAGGTTCACTAAATGGCATTAAATTGACTCATTGTCAAGAATATAAAAGAACTTGTGATGTATAGACGTGAACGGGTGAACAAAGTGGTTGTATGTATATTTGTGGTGATTGTGGCTAAAACAGACGCTTATTTTTCACTATGAAGATGTGATCTCACCTGTGGGACTCTCCTGTCCACCGGCGGCGGCGTTTCCTTGCTCCTCTGTCGATGGAGCGGCAGGAGTGGCGGGAGTGGCGGTACCGGCGTTGTACTTCTTGCTTCCGCTGTAGTCCGTGCTGCTCTCGTCGTCCCGGACGGTGGTGGCTGCTGACTGGATGCCGGAGTCCGAGGCGTAGTAGGTCTGCTGCCACTCGGCGACCTTCACCACGCTGTCCGCCTCGCTCACTGCGGAAAACGGGGTCACTGACATCACACGCAGGTAGTGCAGCCTGAAATACTCCAATGCCGAACTCCACGGTGAGGATTCAACCGATGTACTCGAGGGTTGCTAATATCTGAATATTATAAAAAAACATTTTCATAGTAACATCAGTATTACATGGGGCAATTCATTGATTTATTAGCCGTACCACTTCCTTGTACTTGAGCCAATCACAGCTTACCCTGAAAAAGAGGCGGGGCTTAACCCGGACCCAATAGTGACGGTCAATCACAGGGCCACATGGAGAGCTGATAATGATTAAAATGGCAAACTTTTTGCAAAGAAGGCCATATTTGGTGAGGTGGAAAAGCGTTCGGGTCAACTGTTCAGCCTGACATTCTTTGAATCATTAACATGAAATGCCAATGAGTTATTTTGTAATTTTTTTTTTTTATTGCACATGGCATACAATTCATGTCTTAACACAGAACACAAAGTTTTTACCAAAATCACTCTTTCATATTTGAATAAGACATAAAATGAGAAAAACATATCTAGGTTCATTTGAAACATTACATATTATTCATTATTAAATGCTACTATGAACTTCTAAATTCAAAACATGTGAACAGGAAAATAACACTGATTGTGATGTTATTCAGAAGTATAAAACATTGAGGGTCGTATGAATCCTTTTATTACTACTTATCAATGTGTTTTTAATTTTTTCAATTTTTAGACACAGATCAAAAATACGAAATAGAAAAAAGGCCTGCCGGACCAAATTAGATTTTATTATGATTTTATAACAGAGGCCGCGGGCCAGTGCAAATTTGAACGCGGGCCGCATTCGGCCCGCAGGCCGGACTTTGGACATGCCTGGCTTCAACTGTTAAACTTAAATATGAAAGAAATTTTAAAAATGTAATACAAATCATGTCGCCGCTGGCTGAACTGTGCTGCAAACATATAAGACGTTTTGTTTCCGATCCCCTCTCAGTTTTCGTCCACAGAAAACATGTGATCTTTCACAATTCAAATCAGAGATACTTTATTTGTCCCTGTGGGGCAATTGGAAGGCAAATGGAGGGCATAGCATTGTAGATCTAATATCTATAAATATATAGAGTAAATAAAATAGATATATGAAATAAAGGTAAAAATAAAGTGAAAATAAAGAGAAAAATAAGTAAACTATTTGTGTTAATGACTGTACATCTGTAGAAATGGCTATTCGTCTATAAATAATTGTACATCAAGAAGAAAGCTGTACATTTGTGTACATTTGTGTGCATTTGTGTGCGATGTGCTCTGCTTTTATACAATAAATACAGCATTATAAGGTTGTTTATTTTGAGGATCCTTTGCTCAGATGTATCTCTGTACCAACGTTATTCTATTGGAACTAGCTAAACGGCTCCAAACTGTTGGCATTTACAAAAATTCCTCGAGCTGTTGCTGTGATTATATTTCAAGCTTTGGCCCGATGAGCTTCATATATATTTGGTGGCGAGTCCAGGGTGCTTTGTTACTTATTTTAAGCCCAAATGCAGCTAAACAGAGCAGTGCTGAAAAACGGAGGGTGAGAAAACGAGGGAGCGGAGAGGAGAAAATGTAACAACACCAGAATATCTAATGAATTTCTTCGCCGTCATCCGGCATGTTGATGCCAAATAAGGAAAAACCTGCGGTTTAAAGAATTGCACACCAGTAAAATTCAGCAAATACTGATGACACTCTAAACCAGACGCCTTACAGAATATTGGATGGATACTGACTATTGGATTTGTTCTTTTTGGGCACAAAGATTATGTAGCCATCAATCTGCAATTAAAATCAAACGGCGGAAAAGGTGCTGAAGTTCAACAATAATAGTGAATTTATATTTAAGAGAGGTTACAACGACAGGCCACTTACTTTGCATGGACATCATGTCCGTCCACTGGTGCCACTGCCTTCACTGACCTGCAGGGGGAGGACGTTCATCATTAGGCTCGCAAACAGGATTGAGATTAAAATTAATCCTTTGCGAAGGATTAAGACTTTAATTGCCATATTCCGCGAAGCATGTTAGGGAATTAGCTCTTGGCATAATCCTCGGAGAAGCGCATGGGAACATGCGGAGCGGCCGGCCTTACATTCGCTTCCAGCGAGTCCCGTCACGTGGGCGGTGTTTATTAAACGCTTCAGGAACCATAATGGAATATATCGAATGCGCGATTAATCTTCGAGTGTGACAATACACGCTACGATCTAAGCGACTGGTCAAGGACGTACACAAGGTAAGGAAGGCTGTGTCATGTACACATCATTCCATTTATCCATTATCTATCCCGCTGATCGAGAGCAAAGCTGGGCTCGAGTCGATCCAGGCGGACGTAGGAGGCGGGTTCGACGCGGGCGATCAAATGGTCGAAACGTCCGACTGTCCGATCTCCCGTTTGCGCCGAGAGACTTGAACTGTAACTGATGATTCTTAGATCAACCCGCTGAATTCTTTCTTTTTATTTTGAGCCAAGAGAGCTCAGGACCACGCGGGATCAAAATCTCCTTGCTGCGAGGTGAAAGCGCTGACCGTCCGCACCGTGATCTTTATCGCACGTTTTCTAATTAATAACCTCTCGATAGTTTCACCCCTCCAAAAAAAAAAAAAACCCCACATTTCTCTAAGCCTCTTACACCCATTTCAGTCGGTTTTATGAATTACTTTATCTGAAAAATGAAGATAACAAACGATAAGCTCCCGGTGTATCTCACGGAGTCGTAACCTTTGACAAAGTAGCATAGCAATTAGCATCTCTGGCGGTGACGAAGCACATCCATTCCTGCTAGAAAAGACCTGCAGCATTGGAAAAAAAAAAAAAAAAAAAAAAAAAAGGAAATTGCAGCGCTAAGTTATACCCCTCCAGAAGTAATGGCTTCTGAAAGGTCAGCGTCTCATCTCCGCAGCCGGGAAGGGGGATCTTTTCTCACTCGGACAGGATGTAGTCACACTCGGGTTCAGCTCACTGGGATGTAATGACAACCGAAATTGGGGGTGGAGGGTAAAGTTCTTCCAGGATCGGTCCCGGAGATTCATCAGACACTTGGTTTAAAAAAAAAAAAAAAGTGCAATGACAAAACTAAAAGAACCCGAAAGGTCTGAAAGAACTACTGTGGTTCCTCGGTGGCGTGTTGTTCCCCCGAGGTGACCACCCGAGATGACCCCTCTCATCATGACTCACGTTGAAAAAGGCCACATTTGCATTTCCTTCCCTTGAGAGGTCGAAGGATTTGAGCGAACAAACACGGCGTCGCTAATCCGATCTAATTTACCGATCAAAACGCAGCGCTCGTATGCCCGTTATCAAAATACCCTATAATTTATAAACCGGAAAAAAAAACATGTCCTTCAGTCATGTTTGATTCCCCAAAGTTTGGATTAATTTGCTAATATCCCGATTAATATTCATTTAATCCCGAGAAAATCCTGATTTCCTAAGAAACACTAAAATGCATTTCAGTCTTGGAGAATCCGTGAGTCATGTCTTAAATCTTACCGGGTTTGTGCCTATTCTTATTTCCCCGCTCTCTACTGGACTCTTCTATTGACACATTACTTTTTTTTTTTTTCGTTTTTTTGCATCACTGCTACTTTGCACTGAGTATGACATCATACTAATACTCTCATAATACTACATATTAATACTACTAATCAAACTATACACAAAAAAAACTCTGCTGCTACTCTCTCATGCCGTCAAATATCAGTATGTATCTGCGTGAATCTCATAGCTTAATATTTTCTGTTTAATATAACTGTGCACTTTACTGCTAATTTGCACTCTATTTTTATTTTGTTAATTTTATGTCACTGCGGGATTGTGAGAAGCGTCTTTTCGATTCCTCCATGTGTCCAATACATGCAGAGAAACTGACAATGAAGCTGATTTTGACTTTATGGTAAAATGACGAACAGCATCGCCGCCAAATCGAACTCTTAAACTAACAAAGAGTCAGGCGGTAATTTAGATGGGAAAAAGAACAACTGGAAATTAGAAAATGCCGTAGCATGTGAGTCATTTCCCCTCTTGACTATTTTAGATTTGGAGTGTCGACACTGAAAAGAAAGAGCAAACAGATGAAAAGAAAAACACGCACGTCTTCATGTTCGAAGTGTGAGAAAAATGAGATGTGGTACGTTTTGGACTATTTGCTCCGATAGTCTGTATTTCAGCACCAAAGCTGCTGCCGTGCAGCTTTTTCTATTCTGCGAATCTCACGAGAGCCACGAGCACGTCCTTGAATGCGCTTGAATTCCTTCATTGTAATTGATTCACTGCACAAAGACCAGCACAATTACTGCGATATTAAGCTTCGTCCCCAGTCTGTATTCCCACATTTAATTAGATCAGCTGACTGGGATTTCACCCGTTACGATGTTTCCGCCTGTGCAGCGCTGCCTCGAGGTGACACCGCGGCGGGTTGAGCAAGATCACCTTCCTCCGTGTTACTCGGGGGCAGCGGCCCGTGGAAGAAAAGTCACATATGATGGGCGAAGACAAGCGTCCTGAAAAGGTGAGGTAAGTGTAACTGTGACCGCAGGAAAGAAATATTGTGTTAAAAAAAGGCTCGGTTCTTGCCAGATTATGAAAAATGGTAAGGTGGTTAAGCTTCAAGACATTTGTCAGGGGAGGAACATTAGCTGCTTTTGGACAGAAGATTTCTGTCCGGCTCAAATTTGGTTCCAGGAAATCCCTTCTTTCAGGGGAATTTTTTATTTTTGAATTCCCAGTGAGGGAGCGGCGTGACGCAAGAGTCTGCAACGTCCACATCCAACGGCACAGTCAAAAAAAAAACAACCGCGAGGTTGACGGGATGCGACGAAGACAACTAAGACTGAAGTTGCCAAATGTTCGTGTTGTGCCTTGAGCTAAATTCGTGTTTTATTCCACCGCGACCAGAAGAGCTCGGCCCTCTTTGTCGGACCATTTTGAAAAACAGCTGACCAATCACGGCATTGTTTTTTTTTTTTTTTAAAACGGCGCAAGGCAGCCACAAGAAGTACCCGATAATGGGCGTTGCTTACCAGCCCCACCAATCACCTGTGTCGGGGTTCGGCAACCCTTAACACCCAAAGAGCCATTTTGGACCAGGTTTCCTCGGAAAAGAAAACACTGGGAGCCGCAATAACTTTTTGATGTCTAAAATAAAGGTACCACTGTATAAATTGCTTTTTAACATCTTTACACTTTGTATAAACAAGTGTGTCGTGTGTTGCTTCTGAAATTCACAAAGTATTACGGAGAAAATTAAATTTTATTTATGTAATGAACTCATTTTGAGCTTTGGGCTTTCAGAGCGTGTAGCGAAGCCTTGACCTGAATTTTAAAAATAAATCAAGAAAAAAAATCACTGTGTCAGTAAACAATAAAAAATAAATATTTGCAAAATATCCTCATAACTATTTATTTTACCTGGTTTATGAGACTTCTGCTCCTGAACTTCTGCGCGCAGCATCTGCAAATCGGGACTTTACCGGCTGGAGGGTACACCGGCTTCCGCGAGTGTGACGTTATTTTGAGCGGCGAAAAATAATAAATATAATTTGATTTAATATTTCAAGATCACAATAATCTTCCAACTTAGAACTAAAAGTTGAAAAAAAAGAATGAACAAAAATGAAATACACTTCAATTAAATATTTATAATTTATTTTCCCAAGCCAATCGGAGCCGCAGTGTAAAGAAGAAAGAGCCGCGGGTTGCCGACCCCTGACCTGCGTCAACCCTCCCTCAAAGTAGGAGCTAAGATGGTTCTAGCAAGCGAGGTCCACCGTTCCGGGTTCCTACGCTGGCAAAACGCAAAAAGAAACCACTTCCCGGAAAGGTTCTAGGAAAAAGTTTCCACAGTTCAAAAAGGGCTATTGTCAAAGAGGCACTTTTTGCAGTTCTTCATTTACAAATCATGCATTCAGCTTTAAAACTCTTTAAAATACCATCCCAGCCCATTTCCCCTACTTTCTAATGGGAAGCAAGGCATTAAAACTGCGCAAAAGTGCAGGGAAGCGTGTGTTCCCGGCACCTTCCTCGGCACGGCCCCTCGCGGTGGCGGTGCGTTCACGGCCTCCTGCGCACGCTGTCAGCCCCGGTGTAAATTGCTCTGCGCTGCCATATGTTTGCCAGAGTCCCCGACTAATTAAAGGCGAGCAGTCTCCGCGCAACACACAGACGAGTTCAAATGTCACCGAGAGTTTTTTGCCGATGGATCGCTCCCTCACCGCCGTTTAAACGCCGCGGCGTATTTAAGCTCCCACTTACCACTTTATTCCAATAAAAAAAAAGCTGATGCTGTGTAATACAGTGTAATAAATCCACCATCATTAGGGTTTCCATTGTTCCGTTTTTTTTGTTTTTTTTTAATTTAATATGGCTGTGAAAGGTGATTTATTGGAAGCGAGAGGGACGCAAAATATACCGGACATCGACTGCAGAGCCAAAGGAGGAGAGAGAGATGGTTAATGTGGCCGGGGGATACTTAAGAAAAGGAGGGAGGCGGAGCAGAACACCATCCACCCTATCTGGGTTTTCCAAAAAAAAAAAAAAAATGTTAGCACTTAAATCTTCTTGCAGGAGCTAAAACATTGTGGATTCATGGCGAGATACAAGCTGGGGGGAAAAAGGAAACTAATAACTAGATCCGTATTCTGTGGGGTCGGAGGAGCCTCTTCTGACATTGATGTATATCAACAATTTGCATCAACATGTATATTTCTGTTCAGGTATTGGAAACCGCAAATCAAGCGCATAATGTAAATAAATCGAGCGGGATAATGAAGATTAGTATAATGTTGCATAAAAATGTACTCATAAGCTCTTTAACAAACACTGAACTGACATGACAGCCTCACTGACGCGGCTTAAAAAAATTTCATTTTCGTTTAATGAGAATTTATCTTATAACGTCGTGTTGGTTTCGTCTCTTGATGGCATTTAGTCGCTGCACCGCTTGATGGCCGGGAGGTTTAAAGGTTGAAAAGGTGACCGCTCGGTAGCGTCTTATCGCTCTTCCTCCAAGGTTCTTGGAGATAAATCGATCGGTCAGGTTTAATTAACGGAAGAAAACCGATACGGGTCAATTAGCACAAATCAAAGTGTTTATTGTGTTTATATAGGTGAAGATGTGTTTCCACTATAAACAGAAGTTGTGTTTTTTTTTCCCCTCTATCGATTAAGGCGAGCTTGACAGTAATAATTCATTCATTCATTGATTCATTCATTCATTATCATCCTGCTTATCCTGCACTCAGGGTTGCTGGAGCCGATCTGTTGTGCGAGGGGGGGTTTCACCCGGTAACACTCGCCGGAAACGTGCAATCCTTCACCCTCTCACTCACACGCAATTGTGCACTGCTCACACACTTGCAGCGCACAAGAAAGCTTCTCCAACACACTGCAAATGAATTAAATACAGAACATTTTTATCTGCATCATTTTGCCGTGTAACTGTGTGTGAAAGGTGTCTCGATGCAATCACGCTACGCAGCCGATCATTGCATTGAAGGTACAGGACTGTCTCAGAAAATTTGAATATTGTAATAAGGTTCTTTATCTTCTGTAATGCAATTAACAAAACAAAATATTTACAAGATAAGGTTAGATAACATAAATTAAGATTAGATTAGTAAGAATTATAAGTCCCATATATACATATTTGTGTGAGTGTATGCATATATAAATGATTATGTGTGTGTGTGTGTGTGTGTGTGTGTGTGTGTGTGTGTGTGTACAGGACGGTCTCAGAAAATTATAATATTGTGATAAGGTTCTTTATCTTCTGTAATGCAATTAAAAAACAAAAATTACTTTTCCATAATATTCTAATATTTTGAGATAGGATTTTTGAGTTTTCTTAAGATGTAAGCCATAATCAGCCATATTAAAGTAATAAAAGGCTTGCAATATTTCAGTTGATTTGTAATGAATCCAGAATGTATGACATTTTTGTTTTTGTAATTGCATTACAGAAGATACAGAACTTTAGCACAAAATTCTAATTTTCTGAGACAGTCCTTTACTTGTGCGCGTGCTCTGCCCATACTTAATATAACAATAATAACAGTGTGTCAGAATTAAGTGATGCTAATGCTAACATGCTAACCTCTTATCACGGCGAAACGAGCGGGCGGTGAAAAACGCGGTTCTTTTAGGTCGGAACGGCTGTCGGCGTACGTGCAAATTGAAGAACCGGCGGTGAAACTGGGTGAGATCTTTTTCTTTTTCGAGTGAGAAAGTTCTGCTCTGCAAAACATGCAGCGAAGCTAAAGTAGTTAGCGAGTTTTCTGATGGAAAAATATGGACTAAATGGAAGCGCTGATCCCAGGTGTGATACTGGTGTGTGGCCGCAGCGTGCACGTCTAATGTTGCTCACATCTCATGTTGCTCAGGGAGGTTGTCTGTATGCACAGACATATGAAAAACTAGAGGGAACATTGCTTAAACACCACATGGAGACATGCAACCATTCGTCCCGGTTCTCCTCTCCAACAACAACAAAAACTGTCCGACAAGTATTTTATTCAGTCATTCACTCTCTCTTTCATCGCATTCATGCAACATATGTAGACGTAACTCCATTTACTCTCACATTCACGACATGTGGACGTTCAATTCACCCTCTCATTCATGCATCATATAGAGACGCACTACTGCTCACTGTCAAATGTCATATAAGGATATAAAACCCTTCACCCTCTCACTCTTTCATACAATCTGGGCATTTTAGAGTCTTCCACTGACCTACGGCATGTTATTTTTTTGGTTTTATGGAGGGATCGTGTGCAGGCACCAGGGCAGTAACTAAGTGTGTAATTATTTCATATTTTTTTGGGGCTCAACTGCGAACCCCGTCCACTCCGTCTCAGCTGCTTGAAGGAAACGCCGGGGAGAAACCAGACCGTCTCACGTCCGCAACACCGACATGAAATGCCTGCCTGCCACAAAACGCAAAGCGGCAAATGCAACACACGTCTATTTAAAAACGTCAACGGGATTGATTGGCAGAGGGTTGGAAGCTCGGCGAAGGCTGTGACCACCTCGGTCATCTCCGTGGAATAAATGTCTGGGTTCAGAACCGGGCTGCTACTTTCTCTCCCCTCCCAGCGAGCTCATGTCCTGTAGCAATTTGGTTATGCTAATGAAATTGATGGGGTAGTTTATGGGCCATTGATGCAAACGCCAAGAGAAAATGGATTCGTGTGGGAGTCCGACGTGAGGAAAGACCTCGTTGGCATTTTTATTCTCCTTTCCATTTGTTTACATGAGGATTATTGCATTACAAAACATTATTATGCAAAAAGCACCTCTGCGTCGTCGTCGTGCTATTTACTGGCTTTTTTGCTCGCAGACAAACTTATTCCTTCTGTTTCACATCACTGGACCTTAAACTAACTTACCAGTGTAATTAGCAGGACCAAATTGCCGCGGTGCCATTGAGTCCCCGCAGCAGCTGCTGCCGCATCGGAGGTATCAGAGGATTTAACGGAATGGGATCCTCTGCAGGGGTTCGGGTCTTAAGTGATTCAGAGCTGCTGTTTTTTTATACTTTTGGTGAGGAATTAGCAAGTTGGAGGAGGCAAGGAGGCGCAGAGGTTCGCACTTCCGCCTCGTAGCAAGAAGATCCCTGGTTGGAATTCCGACCGGGGGCCTTTTCTAGACGCAGCCTCCATGTTCTCCCCCGTTTCCGCGTGGGTTTCCACGGTTTCCTCTCACAGTCCAAAAACATGCAGGAGGTTTGCTTTTGTGAATGAGAAAAATCAATCATTGGGTTTATTGCAGATGAATGACTAAAAAGCTAGTTGGATATTAATTTAGAAGCGATCTGGGCTAATCCACGGTACTTGGGATTTTTTAATAACATATGTTTCTTTTTCAAATCCAAAGAAAAGTCGCTGCATCAGAACGGCTTTCCAACCAAAAAAAAATGTATGTATTCATACATTTGCCGAAATGTTCTTTTTGTCCACGAGGACGGCGGCAAAGTCCTTCTTTGGGATTTTCAATTGCCTTGCACTCAAAATCAACGGGCTGATGAAAAAGTCGATAATCTGCCGTGGAAGCCAGGGGCCCGCTAATTGTTAATAATTGGTTTAAAGATGGCAGATTAACCCGTCGAACCTTCTTTAAGCCTCCGGTCTTCAGAACCGACGCTCTCCATTGCAGCGAACACCTTCAGACGTCTCAGCCTGAAACATTTCATGGCAGAGAACATAATTATTGATCTCCGTGGTTTTCGCAGGCTGAGAAATCGCTTAATCGCTTTTTGGCTAAATTAAATAATCCACATGAGAAAAAAGGGGATCTGTGATCGGAACGGCTGCAATGGCAACCAGCTCTGCTGCGATAACGCACACGCAAAGTTTCAAGGTGTGAGTTTGTGTGATAAATATGTGATTATGTGTGTATTATGCATGTTTTCATCACCCGAAGAGCTGAAAAGCCAGCCTAGTGTGAGCGCAGAGGCGCAGCAGTCCCGTGTTGAAGGCTGCAGATTAATGGATTGCCGTGACAAAACTAATTAATCTGTGAGTGAAGATTTGAGAGCTTTTCACGGATTATTTTTGCGAGCTTCGTTTTTTTCATAAATCCGACGCGTCCTCCCTCCGGCCATTTCATCGGATTCTGGGCACTCGAGAAAGTTAAGGAGAGGTGGCCGATATGGAAAAAACTCAAGTTCAAACTCCTTGGCGGTTGCCAAAGTCAATGGTGGTGTCGAAGAAGTGGCGGCGGTGGAGGCGGTGGCGCAGACAAGCAGCAGAACAACCGATACATGATCAGCAGTTAGAGAGCTGCAGTTATCTGCCACCGGAGGGAAAAAAAAAGGATAAAATAAAAAATAAAAAAAATCACTCATTCATTCAGCGAATGCCTCCTAGCTGAGTACCCAAGGTTCATTTCTTTCAAAGAATCCAGGAGCCATGCTGTGGAAATGACCCGGAGCAACTCAAACAATATTCCAAAAACAACTTAAGATTTCATTCATTCATCCATTCATTCATTCATTCATTCATTCATTCATTAAGTAACAGTGACAATGACTTAAAGACAGGAGGCAGAGCTAGAGGTTGCAGAGATGAAGATGCTGAGGTTCTCTTTGGGAGTGACCAGGATGGATAGGATCAGGAATGAGTCTATCAGAGGAACAGCACATGTTAGATGTTTTGTAGAGAAGGTCAGAGAAGCCAGACTGAGATGGTTCAGTCATGGACAGAGGAGGGATGGAGAATATATTGGTGGACAAATGCTGGTATTGGAGGTCTAGAGGAAGACCAAAGAGAAGATTTATGGATGTGATGAGAGAGGATATGAAGGTAGTTGGTGTGAGAGAGAAGAAGAAGATATACAGGACTGTCTCAGAAAATTAGAATATTGTGATCAAGTTCTCTATCTTCTGTAATGCAATTACAAAAACAAAAATGTCATACATTCTGGATTCATTACAAATCAACTGAAATATTGAAGACTTTTATTATCTTAATATTGCTGATTATGGCTTACATCTTAAGAAAACTCAAAAATCCTATCTCAAAATATGAGAATATCATGAAAAAGTAATTTTCGTTTTTTTAATTGCATTACAGAAGATAAAGAACCTCATCACAATATTCTAAATTGAGATGGTTGGGTCACGTACAGAGGAGGGATGGTGAATATATTGGTAGACGGATGCTGGAATTGGAGCTGCCGGGCAGGAGGTCTTGAGGAAGACCAAAGAGAAGATTTACAGAAATAGTGAGAGAGATGATGGTCGTTGGTGTCAGAGAATAGGGTTGGATCGAGAAGGTTGATTCGCCAAAAGGACAAAAAGAGAAGATCCATTCATCCATTAACACCTAGCCTGCACTCAGGGTCACGGAGGGGCTGTAGCCTATCCCAGCTGTCTGGGCGAGAGGCGAGTTCACCACATACAGCGCAGAGATGTACATGAATTGCCGGATGTTTCTATATGTGGCTCGGCGGCCGCTCCGAGGTGATCCCCGCATCTTGTGCGATGGCAGCGGGTTCAGGCTCAAGCATCCCCGCCCCACACCTTGCGGATCCAAAGGGATTTACACTGGCTTGCATTCATCCATTCACTCATTCACGCATCGATGGCGGCGGAGCTGCCGCGCGGGGCGCTAAACTGGCCAAACACACTTCCACGTGCAGACGGGAGGAGCCAGGAATCAAAACCAGCAAGCGCCACCCGATCACATCGCACAGAATGAACGAATTAATTACATTACATTTGGCAGACGCTTTTATCCAAAGCGACTTACAATAGAGGACATAGGGACTGCAAATAACACTTGCAAATACAAGATACACAGGGAATATACAGAACAGTAAGCTTGGGTTTGTGAGTTTGTTTTTGTTTTGTTTTTTTGACAAAGACATACGCAAACGTACACACACACACACACACACACACACACACTGCATAGCCTAACTTTGTGCATAACCTGATCTGGGGCATCGGCGCAGTAAAAATCCTGAATTAATGCAATCACACCAAATGTGATCCTTGGATTCCCTCTCAGGCCCAGTTTCGATGTTGCTTGGCTTCTGAATCAGACAACGCAGGAGAGACACAGGTGTGTGCGGGGGGTCGGGAGTCTAATGTGGGTAGACAAGTCAAACCGGTGGGTAGACACCTGTGGGGAAACAGGTAATCCACTCGTTGGACGCGGAGAAATAGTTCATCCGCCTGTTTCGCATTCGGCCGACGTCAGCCGGGGATCTGCCGTGATGTCGTTGCAGACGCCGGCGCCGAGAGAGTCCCCGCCTCGCCGCCGCGCCTCAGGCTTAGCCTGCCCTTCGTCACATTGGATTAAATAATGCTCGTGGCCATTTTAAAAATTTGCACA
>NC_141306.1:4785727-4805727 GCF_037954325.1 Fistularia commersonii | reverse complement strand
AGAGGCCGCAGGGAAGCTTCTCACACATGTATCACGATCAAATTTAGAAATACAGGCGGAGATAATTTAGCTGCCCCACGGTGGCAAGAGTTTGATTGATCGGTAGCAATCCATACTGATTGATTGTTTGTAGCGTGTGTTGATATGCTAATCTGGAGTGAAAGCTTGCAAAGGGTGCGGGTCCGGAGTCCTCTGCACAGGCAGGGGGAGGAATTGTTATTTTCATTTTGGAAGAGGCTATTCAGCCATAACTGACTGATAAAAAACATTAAAAATGAAAAATGATTTACCCATTTCTTGTGGTTGATTTTAGCGTTGGTCGCAGAGCATCTACTACTGCCTCCGTCCTCATTTTCTACATTACTAACACCTTGTTAATTTTGACGACGAAGAAAATAACGCAATAGTAAAGTAAGTTTCCGCTTTTCTTTCTCATTGAAATATCATTTTGTATAATCATCGTCGCAAAAATTTGGACTGAGCAGGACGGGATTCCTTCGGCGCGTTTAACACGAGAGCTGCGATCGCTGTGAACGCGAAAACACCCACATCGCTTCCTTTATAAGCCCGGCTTCTCTCGGCGCGTGTCAAAACCAGTAGTGGCGTTCGGAGTCATCAAAGTGCCCTCGCCGCGGAAGAGACGCCGCATCCTGCTGTTTCGCTCCCGATGGCACATCGGCGTCTTCAACTCGGGGTGCGATCCAACATCAGTTGTGGATATTTCATTCATTCATTCAACATCTATGCCGTTCGTCCTGGAGGCGAGAGGCCGTGTTCACCCTGGAACACCCAGTTCTGTCCAAAACCAATCCCTAAAACGAGCTATTTATTCATTCATTCACTCATACAGAGGTATATAACTGTTCATTGCTTCATTCATTCATACATTAAATAGACAAAAAATTATTCACAAATCATGTAAACATACGATTCTCATTCCGGGAGTGAGAGCCATGAGAACTTTTGGCTCTTCAGGTGACGGCATAGACAATTTTGGACAATTTTGGGTTTGAAAAAAAAAATCAGTTTGGAACTGATTTTAAAATACTTGTGATCTTTCCTAATAATACTGTGTCATTTTAAAGTGAACAGAAATTAGTTTGGAAGATGAATTTCAAGAGTCACCCGTCAGTCGGTCGGGTCGGGAACCGGTGGCTTCCGAGCTTTGTAAAGGTGAAGAAATCAATTTAATCGGATAGTTTATCAGCGTCAAACCTTGTAACGGAAAAGATGGCGATAAGAAAGAAAAGACGATGATTACCGTGGAATTTGCATTTGTGGAGAGAGGAGGATCTGCGGTATGTCTTATATGCAACGATAAACGGTCAAATATAAAGCGGCATTTCAAACAAACCACACAGTACTAGAGGTCGCATTAAAAGTTAATTAGTTAAGACAATTCATATTTCATTGTATTTTGTATTTTGTATTTTGTATTTTTATTGTATTGCATTCTTCCTCCTTTCTACTATTATCTATTACTGTTTTGTTTTTTACTTGAAACTCTGGCACAACAATTTCCTTCGGGATTAATAAAGTTGTTCTCATCTCATCTCATCTCAAAAGTAAGACATATTTAATTTACTATAGGTTAAGAATACTATATGGATGTCAATGGAATATATTTAGAAATATTTTGCTTTTATGGCTCTCCCAGTCAAAAAGCTGTAGTCATAAAACCATTCATTCTGTCATCCGCCATTTGTTCACTTCCTCATTCTCTTGTCACATGGAGACACATTCATGACTGCGGAGGTTCTCAGTCGTCCACGTCTCGGGAGAATTCTTGTCGGAAATCTTCTTGCCGTGGTGATTGGACTTGAATTTCTTCACTTGGAGACGTTTGAATTGAAGAAGCCTCTCGGATCAGGGAGATTCAAGTCCGGTTGCCATGACAGAAGATTTCCACAAGCATTCGCTCAGTAATTTGCACATTCACGAATCATGAGAGACAATCATTCTCCCGTTCGGAAGTCGTGCACGGACGTTCAGCCATTCACATCCGGGCAGTTTCGGGTTGTTCCAATGTGATTGGACGGCCGGAAGAAACACGGGTAGAACATGGAGACAATAATAAATTCATTTCATTATGGATCCCAAACTTTCCGGGGGGGTTCGGGAGTTTCCTGCTCAAGGACACAGCGGCAGGAAGAAGCCTGACAGTTTCGGGTCACGGGGTGGAACCCTGCCAGCTTCTTTAATTTTCTGTCTGCAGAACGGGAAAAAAAAAAAGCTTCACGCCCACTGATTTTCCCCATCTGACGGACGGATGGAAATGGCCTGTGATCATTTCTTAACCGCGTCTGAAATATTAAGTGCTGCGGAATTTGCCCCGAGTCGAAGGCGCTGAAATATGAGAGGGTTTCAGACGGACAAAAGGACGGGGTTACAAACAGAAATGGAGATGGATAGTCTGAATGAAGAAAAAAATACACAAGAGATTGCACTTGAAAGGGAGAAGAATATGTATATATATATATATACACACACACACATATATATATATACACACATATTTATAAATATATGCACACACAACACATTCCCCCATTAATATATAGCAATTGTTTGTGTTTATAATTATGTTTATATTTGTATACCTGTGTGTTAATATAGACATATGTGCACATATAAACAGTACACAGTATATATGAGCATTTATGTACATACACTGAATATACACATATGTTCATGTTTATATGTGATGTAATATAATGTAATGTTTTTGTACATAAACACAAAATGTATGGATACATATACACAAACACATAGATAGATAGATAGATAGATAGATAGATAGATAGATAGATAGATAGATAGATAGATAGATAGATAGATAGATAGATAGATAGATAGATAGATAGATAGATAGATAGATAGATAGATAGATAGATAGATAGATAGATAGATAGATAGATAGATAGATAGATAGATAGATAGATAGATAGATAGATAGATAGATAGATAGCAATTATTTAGTCACATTAAGCTACACAAACACCATATTATCAACATCTTGCTCAATGGCACTTTGTAATGGCACACGCATATATAAATATATATGTATATATATATATATACATATATATATATAAATATATGTGTGTGTGTGTGTGTGTGTTATATAGGGATACTTTCACTGCTGTCACTGCGGTTGAAAGTCATTCTTGGCTTTCCAAATGGACACTTTTCTTCCTCGGCCATTTCCACAACATCATTTAGGATCCAATTTAGGCAAAAATAAAAACCAGACACGTCTCTTACGAGGCATCGTAACTCACAACGGTTACGATTTCATCCACGCTCCCATTTTTCCTCTGCAGTCTCACCTACAGCCGGCCATCAAGGTCACGGCGGAGGGGAGCGGCGGTGCGTCTTTCAGGAGCGGCTCATTCAGTGTTTTCACCTCCGGAGCAGGCGGAGGACATGTTTTCCCGGCGTGATTCAAAAGTGATGGGCGTTCTCTCCTCCAAGCCCGGGTTATGTCTTAACGGTCACCGGAGTCTCAGCGTTGCGATAAAGAATGTATGAGAGCGTCTTGGCCGTGATGAGGTCGGCCCCCGCTGACAACCGCCGCAGAACACCGGGAGCAGAAAATGGAAATAAAGTCCTGACATGTATTATGTGTGAAATCCACGCAGCCGAACAGGGAGGTCTCCACTGACGTCCCACCGGGCTTCCTGGACCAATGCGGTTTTTCAAATATTGTTATGTGAAATCATTCATTCGAAAGAATACTGACTTCAACGAATTCAACTTAGAGAAAAACCAATTATTTCTATGAACTTGATCATTCAACCTTTAGAATATAAAATGTTAAACTGAATGCAAATAAACTTTTTTTTATTAACATGCGTGCCACAAATTATTCAACGCTCCCTTCCAGTGAATTTTTAACAACACGTTCCCAACAGGTGATTTATTTTTATTTTATTTATCAACTAGAAGACAACATCATATTAAGATATGAACAGGAGTTTTTTTTTAATTAGGGTTGTTATCTTGCAGGGTTGGATCAATATATTGAGTTATGTAATTAGCTTATGTAAGTACACTGTTTTTATCCAAATATTAATCATAATTTTTTTTTTCTTTTTCCTGTTTTTATTCAATTTTTTTGATTCAGACAGTAAATGTGTCAGGAAACTGTTAGCCAGTAAATGTAAATTAAAACTGGAATAAACACACACACAACCAATATGGCAAGATTGTGTATAAATCTCAACACCCCCCCCCGTGAAAACATTGACATGAAAGCAGGAATTTAAGCAACCGGTTATTTCAATTAACTCTGTGTCCTTATTATCCCATTTCATGGTGAGCGTTTGATTTTGTAGTACTTATATATTTACCCTCCGAGGCTCAGGCTTGTGACATTTTTGTCCCATTTCTCGGAGGTACAGTTTGTGGGAAACAGAAGTAAACAGAAGTAAACAGAAGTAAACAGAAGCGCCGCCTCTGAACAATGATGAAGATGAACTCATCTGGGGACACTGGCTTATTCTGCTGTTTTAATATTTCACTTTTACTTTCTGGGCGCGGCGGTTTGCGCTTCCTCCTCACAGCGAGAAGGTCCCTGGTTGGATTCCAACATGGGACCCGTCTGCGTGGAGTCTCCATGTTCTCTGGATCTCGCTCTCCAAAAACATACAGTAGGTTCCTTGGAGACCAGATGTGTGAATAAGAGGGTGAAGGAACTGCAGAATCTCTCCGACGAGGGTCTTCAAGTGAAGAAATTCAAGTCTGGTTGCCACGGCAAGAAGATTTTGACAAGAAGAGAGTGAATGGTTGAATATCTATACGGCATCTGAATGAGAGAGTGAATGCTGTATCACTCTATAGGACATGCAAACTTTTTGCAAAGAGGGACATATTTGGTGAGCTAAAAATTACCATTCAGCCTGACACTCTGAACCCAATAACATTAAATGCAAATTAACTATTTTGGGATTTTTTTAATTTTTTTTTAATTTTAATTGCAAATGGCGTATTTTCATGTCTTAACACAGAACACAAAGCTAAACATTTCTCCCGAAAGCGGCAACCCTTGCTATCGACTTTACTTTTATTTCTTACAGTCGTCATTTTTGAAATGGTCTGTAAAGGATCACACAATGACCTTTGACCCTCGTGACAAGGGTATTTCGCCCCCAGATGACCGAACTAATAATATCTCAACAATATCACTTTCAACTTGCAAAATACTTATTTTATTGCATGTTTATATCTAGTACTGTTATTTTATTGCCCATTTGTATATTTTATTTATATTGTCTATTTGTACAGTTTTATATTTGTATTGTCTTCCCAGGACTACAGATGGAAATTAGCTATGAGCTACAATCTGGTACAAACATCTCTGCCTCTGTGCTTAATGTAATTGTACATTGTCCTAATAAACTTTTTAAACTAAACGAAAGTGTAGCCACAAGTCTACCGCACTCTTTTATACTGTGGTCAACATTGCTGGCGGCCGCATATTATTATTGGCCATATTATTGGCCGGCAAAAATTTCAACACGGGCTGCATGTGGCCCGCAGGCCGGACTTTGGACATGCCTGACCGAATGGTCGTATGTTTCTACATGACATGTGAACGAGAGAGTGAATCCCCACATTGATAAGTGGAGCAGATAATGAATGAATGAATGAATGAATGAATGAATGAACTACTATATTTTCCCACAAACGGCCCATCAGCATGTCACATGTGGTCTGCTAGGAGCTCTGACCGAGCCAAACGCCGGGATGGGCCGACCTTGTCGCGTATAAATCACCAATTATTGCTGACCTTAAGGAAATCATCTATCAAATAAAATCTGGTGATTTTCCAATTTGTGTCAGGGTGTGCGGTGACGGGAGCGATCGGGCGAATAATAAAAAGTCGCCGTATGAAAATGATAAGAGCGAAGGCGGTCATAAAGCGCTGAGACACAGACGGCGATATCCTGACTCGAGGACAAGGGTTACAAGAGGTTTAGACGTGAGAAGCCTTTTCACGGCGCGCTGTCACTCAGGATGCTGCTGCGATCGGGGATTGTTTCATATCTCAGCCGGGCTATAAATAGAGGACGTTTTGCCTGACGGCTGCACATAATGACAGCCTCGGCAGCTCGGAGGCCGCCAGGATCTTTTAGATCTCAAAAGAGCAGAGCCGTCGGTTTTCAACGGGCGGACGACGCCGGTCGGGTCAAGTCGACGACAAGGGTTGCGGGACGGGCGAACATCGGCGGCGTAAACGTCCACTAAAAAGCTGCGCGCGAGACAGAAGGAAAACCTGATTCGCGGCAATTTCGTCGCACGGGCCTGCCTCTCTCCAGGGCAATTAAAAAGTCAATCAAGTCGGGGGGGGGGGGGGGGGGGGGACGCCAAAACCGTGGACTCTTAGGTCGTCTTCTGTGCAGTGATGGAACAGATAGTTCGATGTCATCAGGCGAAGCGGGAACAGGGGGAGGATTTCCTCGCTGGTGAAAGGTGGAAAAGCAAACAATGGAAGCGAAGGGTTCTCTCAACGGGAAAGATGTTTTTCGCTTTTCTTCCCCCCGACCGGCTTCGCCTTCGACGGTGACAGATGGTCGGTCAAACGCTCGCCAAGTTTTGTTGTTTTTTTTTTTTTGTTTTTTTTAACACCCTCCATCCCACCGCCCCTGCCCTGCTCCTCCGTCACCAGACAGTTTCTACGGGATCCTCTCCAGGTGGTTCTATGCACCAAACCATCTGGTGTGCCGGTTTCCACTAAACCCTTCCTGTTTTCGCATCCCAAACACACCTGCCGCGGCGTCCGGTCGCGGTCTCACGCTTGTCAAATATGGAAGGGACGCAGCTCCCGCGCTCCCCTCCTTCCCGAGCGGCCGTCAGTCATCGTGTGATTTCGCCACCGTCCTCGACCCCCTGACTGTATGCAGAGTTCGGCGGCGGGGTCGGCGAGCGCGATGCTAAAATATGCAGAACACTGGAATATGCATGATTTACACGATTTAATTGCATCAAATATTCACAAGCGCTGAAGCAAGTAATCTGAATTCTGAAATATAATTATGATGATAATAAGAAATCGAGGCTCGGTAATATGCTGTAATGTTATATAATCTAAACATGGTGTTACATTGTGGATTCGCGATATCAATTTCTCAATTGGTATTTAATGTCGGTATCTAGGAATGGATCACGTTCTGTTGAACATTCTTTTTGTCGGTAAATTCACTTCATCATTTAGAGCAAGGATAAATGAGAATATTAAATTGGTATTTATTGGAATAAAATAGAATATACTTTACTAATCCCATTACCATGCAATTACAAAACTGTGAAATTGTCAATATTTATAAGATAAGGTTAGATAACATAAATTAAGATAAGATTAGTAAGAATTATAAGTCCCATATATACATATGTATGCATGTATAAATGATTGTATATACAGATCTGTGTGTGTGTGCGTGTGTGTGTGTGTGTACAGGACTGTCTGAGAAAATTAGAATATTGTGATAAAGTTCTTTATCTTCTGTAAAGCAATTAAAAAAGCAAAAATTACTTTGTCATGATATTCTTATATTTTGAGATATGATTTTTGAGTTTTCTTAAGATGTAAGCCATAATCAGCAATATTAAAATAATAAAAGGCTTGCAATATTTCAGTTGATTTGAAATGAATCCAGAATGTATGACATTTTTGTTTTTGTAATTGCATTACAGAAGACAAAGACCTTTATCACAATATTCTGATTTTCTGAGACAGTCCTGTATATCTTCTTCTTCTCTCACACCAACTACCTACATATCCTCTCTCAATACATCCATAAATCATCTCTTTGGTCTTCCTCTAGACCTCCAATTCCAGCATCCGTCCACCAATATAATCTCTATCCCTCCTCTGTATATGACTAAACCATCTCAGTCTGGCTTCTCTGACCTTCTCTCCAAAACATCTAACATGTGCTGTTCCTCTGATAGACTCCTTCCTGATCCTATCCATCCTGGTCACTCCCAAAGAGAACCTCAGCATCTTCATCTCTGCGACATCTAGTTCTGCCTGCTGTCTTTTCGTCATTTTAACTGTTTCTAATCCATACGGCATCTCTGGTCTCACCACTGACACTTTTCTCCACCCATTCCAACCTCCTTGAAACCATCTCTTCACCTCTTTTCCACACCCTCCGCTGCTCTGGACTGTTGACCTCAAGCACCTGAAATCCTCCAACTTCTTGATCTCCGCTCCCCGCAGCCTCACTCGGGCTCCTCTCCCTCACACACGTATATTCTTTCTTACCGCGACTAACCTTCACACATCTCCTTTCAAGCTCATATCTCCACCTCGAGATCTTCCTCAATCTGTTCTCTGCTCTCACTGCAGACCACAATGTCGTCTGCAAACATCCTGGTCCATGGAGATTCATGTCTAACTTCATCTGTCAGCCAAGAAGGGGCTCAGAACTGATCCTTGATGGAGTCCAACATCCACCTTGAACTTCTCTATTACAACTACAGCACACCACAATGTGTGTGTGTGTGTGTGTGTGTGTGTGTGTGTGTGAGTGTATGCTATGTAGTCAACAACATATTTAACTATAATGTTAATATATATATATATATATATATACACAACACACAAATACATACATACATATTTTTATACATAGATATACACAGTATATATATCACTTTAAGTCAGAAAACCATTAACTGCAGGTCACAAAGACTTATTTTTAAGAGATTATCTGAAATTTGTCACAAAAGCTAAGAGAGCCCGCGGGAAAATATCCAAGTAACAACCAACCACCTCCAAACACTTTGTCTCTTTTGAATTTTTTGCAGGTGTGTAAAGGTGAAATCTCTTATCCTTATGCTTGAGAATACGGCTCCTGAATGCACTGTTCGCTCCAGAGTTTTCCATCGGCATTTACATAAAAGTTGAAATAAAGTGCTCCCCATTGTGCCGAGCATAAAAAAGTGATTGTATTTGCATACGTGCAAATTTTTCATATCGCCGAGGAGTTATTTTTGTGATACCAAGGCTGAAAAATACTATATTTTATTTTCCCATTATGCCGAGGCTCCAAAAGTTCCCCAATCTAATACTGATTTATATATATTACATATATATAATTTATATATTCCACATTTAGGCTGAATAATTGTTCATTTTTCTGATGTCTTTTCCTCACATTTATCCCTTTCCCATTTTGGGAAACTTTTTTGCAGCTCCAAAATCCTCCCCAGGTACCAGACCAGGACGCAACCATTTTAGCTCCGACTCTGAGGCGGCTTGTCTACATTTCTACAGGAAGTCATGTGATGTTGATGCTTGGTGATTGATAAAACACATAAGCCACGTCTATAAGCAGATATTTCTCACTGTACACCATTTTTAAAAACTATTGCAGTCACCGGTCAGCTGTTTTCTAGCGATAAAATGGCCACAACCAGCAGGAAATGAACCCACAAAGAGGCCTAAACTCTTTTAGCCTGCTACGCCCCACACAGCGCAATATAAACAATTTGGCCAAAATAAATCCACATTTAGCTAACAGCGAGGTTCTTCGCTCAGAAAAGCAGCGCAGGGACAAAACAAAAACAGTCAACATGTGAAAGTCCAGATAGCTTTTTTATTCCCGCCATACATAACATGAATTTTGTATGGCTACTTTGCTCACCATGTTGTCGTGTTGTCTTCCTCTTCTCCTTAGTGGTGGTTTGTTTTTGAATTTGGTGCGTATTGGGCCTAGCATTGGCCCTCACTGCCTCTGCTAATGCACAACTAAAAACTTCCCCCTGGTAAAAGCCGTTTCCTTGAACTGAACACAAGCTGGACAGTTCTTGCAACTTTTTAGCCCGAAAAATCCCTGTCTAGATGGGGGCCGTAATGTTACTGTATAGTAATGCTAGTGCACGTCTGGATTTCGAAAGAAAAAAACAAAAAAAAAAAAAACAAAAAAAAGAGAATCCATTGGAACGATATCACTATTAGACGTCTTACTTTCAAATTTAGGAATATAGAATCGCCGTGCTTTTTAAGAACACTTTGTCCCCGTTACGGACAAATTTCCTGATGACGAGAGGCTCCGCTCAAAGAGTCTTCATGATAAATGGGATGCGAAGGAGTGATGATAAGAAACGAAGAAGAGACGAAATTTAATAAAAAGAAAAATTGGTCAGAGGAAGACAAAGTAGAGGGTGGGAAGATTAAAGAAACACATTCGGGTCCACCGGGCACAGATGGAGAGGGAGTATTTTTATATTCCTGGACGAAAAACGGCACATTTTCCCTCATCAGTCGCCCTCCTCTTCCCCCGGCGTGTTTCCTTTCATCTCCCCAGCCTTCAGCTCATCCTGCACCCCCCGTCTTACTTCCCCTTCCTCACCGAACCGGAGGGCGTCCGTGCAAATACCAATATTTTCCCTCTTATCGCGTTCGGCGACTGTTGTTTTCGCCGGCGAGGCATCGCAAGACTACGTTACCGCAAGGCCAATCAAAAAAGAATTGCGTTTTACATATCTTTAGCTTTAACAGGTGTTCCTGAGACGCGGGGATTCGATATCATGCGAGTTTCAATTCGGCGGAGGAGACGGGGAAAAAGAACTGAAGTTGAAAGCGTCATCTGTCAACAGCGACAGTCCCTTGAAACCCTTCCTCCCCTGCAGAGGCGAGTTCCAGGAAAAGGTGCGCTGAATGTATAAAAGCACGATTAAGAAACACCCGTTCAAAGAACTCCTGAGGGTCGCTTTTATATTTTCGCGTGCCGCTGACAAAACCGAACAGGGTAAACAACCTCCGTCAGCCTCACACAGCTGCGCTTAGAAATCGGAGTTTTCTCAAAACTTTTAAGGTCCCGACTGCCAAACGAGAGCTGACGGAGATTTTTTGCCGGCATACGTGTCTCAACGCCCACGTCGGGGTGTCTGTCGGAGCCATTTCCTCTCACTTTTACGCTTGTTTGACTCGGCTGCGCGGTCTCGCTTGAAAACCCTCGATGCTAAACAAGCGTACGAGATGCAAAAAGGCAATGCCTCTCTTGCTTCCAAACAGACATTTCTTCAGGAATTCAGTTTGGAGGCCAGGATTCTGATCTTTTTGACCGAAGCTACTTTACTCAGAGCATTTACAGCTATGCTAAGCTAACCGGGCAAAACACTCTGGTTTTCGTAGCCACCGCGGTGCAGAAAACTCCCACCGGAGGTCACTGACGGGCTCCTTCTGGCAGCTAACTCTTGATTCCCTCACTTCCTCCTCGACGTAAGAGCAACGTTTGACACCTTTACCACTTAAGGCCTCCTTAACACCCATTCTTCAGCACCTGGCCTTCGTCAACAACTGCAGATCCCACGGTGACCCTCAGCGTTTAGCGCTCTGGCCCCTCCTCTTCATCCTTTACACTCTACATCCTGGACACATCATTGTCCACCATGGACTTCGCTTGTACGCCGATGATACACAACTGTACATCTCCAAAACCCTTCCCCTCTTTGCTCTCTCACAAGCTGCTTGTCGGCTTGAAACTCAGCATCAACAAAACCAAATCTAGAATTTCTCCAACCCTCTGCCCAGGACTTGTCCCTCCTCATCGATGGACATGACATCATTCCCTCGCTCTCATGCGTGACCTTCATAATGGACTCCACCCTCTCCTTCACATCCTACATCAGTAACACCACAGAGACGTCATTCTTTCACCTACGAAATGTCTTCAAACCTTCCTCTCCCGCTCAACTGCAGATATACTCATTCACACCTACATAACCTCCAGATTCCACTACTGTAATAGAATCCTCTATAACCGTCCCTCTTCTGACCTCCAAAAACTGCACTATATACAAATCTCAGCTGCCAAGTTGCTCAGCTCCACCGGCTCCCTGTCTGCTTTCATATACAGTACAACCTCCTCCTCCTCTTCACCTCCGAGCCCTCGATAACCTTGCCCCCTCCTACCCCGACCCCCCACCGTCTTCGATCTTTCGATTCCAGCCTCCTGACCCCCATCGCCTGAACGGAGCGCTGAACCCCTGGGGACCAAGCCTCTGCCGCCGCCGCCGCCGCCGCCGTCCCCTTCCCTACAGAATACCCCGCCGACGCATATCAGGAACTCTTTTTCCGACCTATAAATCACTTCACAAACCGCCACCTGTTCTCACTGGCTGTTTCCCTTTTTGATTTAACCTGTTTATCTTGTGTTTAATTACAGTGTCTTTGAGTGTCCTAGGAAGCCCTATTGAAATCCGATTTATTTTGATTGTGTTAACATTATTATCATAATCATTAAATAGCTAAATAAGGGTTACATACCTTTCAAGCCACAACCTCTCTCCCTCACCACCATAACACACACACACACACACACACACACACACACACACACACATACACACATATCATATATATAAATAAACCCTTATAAGCTTGGCCACATATGTACATACATAATGCATAAATGAATTATTACATACCCAAAATTCTGCATACCCTAAGGATATGAAGAATTTCAGCCTTGACTGTGTATATATGTGCATAAACACACATGCACAACAACATATATATATATATATATATATATATATATATATATGTGCATTTTGTCCATCACAAAATAGTGTCATTATTAATGTATTATGAATTATCAAAGTCTAGTATCTAGTACAATGTATTTATCAACTGTAATCTGTAATCAAATGTAAGTGACATAATAATAATTATGAATTACACTAAGAAGTCCAGTCCGGAATCCAGACTGGACTATTTCCTCAGCTCTATCAGATCCGGGTTCAGTCACTTAAAACCTTGTAGCTTCAAAATCTCGAAGTCTGTCTGGAATCCTACGAATGGCTTCTCACGGAGGAGCGATGGCGTTTCAATTAATCTCTAATGAATTCGAACAAGTGCTGCCATTTTCATTACGCTGAGTCATGATGCGGAGTGACGAGGGCAAAAGCAAGCGGCGAGAAAGAGCGGAGAGCGATGATGGGAGAAGGGTGAAGGACGTACGAGGTGACGCCGAGCCAGGAGGATGTTTCTGTCTCTGAATGACTGCGGAGAGAAAAGAGCTGAGAAGCATCGGGGCGGACGAAAAGATCTAGCGACGCGCAGGAGGGGGGAGCCACTCCAGGAAAAACTAATGTGAAGAGCGATCGATAGGGAAGGTAAAGAAACAGGAGGTGAGAAAGACGGAAAGACACACACACACACACACATGCACACTGTGGAAAGTTAAATGCAAAAGGTCAAAGCAGTTTCTCAGTGTCTTAAGTGACTCCTAATTAACTCAGTCATTTTGTTTTCGTGTGTGTGTGTGTGTGTGTGTAGGCGCATGTGTGCACAGGTGTGTGTGTTTGTGAGTGCATTCTGTGTGGTATTAACAACGTTGACAGCCACCATGACACACTTGTATTTCCGTTATTGGCATGGCAGATGCTTCAGAAAATCAGAAGGTTTTTGTTTGTTTGTTTGTGTTTTAAGTACAAAACCCCGACAACCGGCTTCCAAATTAATTGTGACTTGGATTTCATTCAAGGCCGTGAAAATAAAAGGCAAGACAAAACCAAATAACTATGTATATATAGTCTGAAGAATTATAAACAACGATGCAGAATCAATCCAACAACTCCAATGATGCCAATGTCTCAAACATCTGAGACACAAATGTCGTGCAGGTAACACACCAGAAACCATCAAGACGTCCACTAGTGGTTGCCAAGATGGACGTAAGGAGCCCCACAAATCAGACCCATTCCATCGGACCTTGAAAATTGTATTAATTTCTATTAAAGTATGTTTTTCATGCTATGTAGGGAAAGCATACATATTTGGGTGTCGGCTTGCTGGCTTGGGTACCACAAATACCTCATCTTATTGGACTTGTCAGGGTTGAGTAAAGAACCCCTTCTGGTTGGCGCTACAGGAAGGTAAATATACAGACTAAGTACATGCGACGTGCACGTTTGTGCGCTTGAGTGTGTTTATTTAACACGGGGAGCGAGGTAGCAGGCTTCTCCCAGCAGGATTCAAACCCTCCGCAAGAGGAACTATCATCAGCCACATCAGTAGGACTGTCAACATCAAAACAACCTCCCGCAGCGGGAACCTCGGGGCGATTTTTTTCCCGCTAATTAACTCACGACTTGACAGTTTTTCAGGCGAGAAAATATAAATAATTAAATTCAAAAAAAAAAAAAAAAAAAACAGCTCATTTGAATATGATAACAGAGGACTTCCAGGCACCGGGAGGCTCCAACTCTCCTTTATTGACTGAGGACATATTTTGCATGAATTTACAATTTAAAGTGCCCCGTAAGGGATTGGGCTAATCTGTTGGTGGCCAAAACTTGGGGGCATCACGAGGGAAACTCTTAATACAACGTTTTTCGTTGCAAAATACCTCCCGGGCCCCTTCTCAAGGCCCGGCCCCACATCTTTTCCAACACCCTACTTTAAGCCCCTTGAGCTCCTGGCGTTCAGTCTTTCTGACGGCTCCCGATTTCAACATCCGTCTTCTGTCACGTGTCCTTCGACGCGTCGCTCGGCCGATGTTCCTGAACATCCCGCCGATCTGGGAGATTGGTCGCTGCGGTAACCGGCACAAGATTTCCAAGATTCGTTTTCCTGCATTGTCCGAATGATGCCTTCCTCCCCCCCTCCACCCCACGCCTCCGGATGATGTTGTTTGCGACTTGGGGGATTCGTTTCGTTGCTCAGCGTTTTCAGGATCACCGCGTTGCTGTGTTGTTTATCGGTTCTGCGGTCTCGGGATCGAATTGAGTATACTTTGTCACCAAGGCGTTGTAACCGGCTTAGTGTAATCCCCAATTTTAAGGGAATCCATGCAGTTAGATTGTAGACGCTTGCCACCAATCTGATATATAAATGTATATATATATCTTTAACTAGTGGTCATGTTTCTAGACACCAAAGACTTAAACTGCACATAACATCACCTACTTAGCAAAGGATGATCCGGGGTGTCTGAGTGTTTGAACAGGTGGGTTTTAAGGCGAGACAAGGTTATGGAGTCAGACTGTGCCAACGGGGATTTTCTTCTTAAGAGTCCGTTAGCAGGGCGGCGAAAAGACCGGCACAAGCAGAGCTGAGGCGCGGGGGTTATGGCGGGATTTTAACGGCGATGCCGGCCGATCCGTCTGCTTCACGATTGCATTTCGCGAGAACAAAAGGGAATTCAGAAAAAAAAAAAAAAACCTCTCCCTTATTCGATAAACAGCCCGATATCAGACGGAATCGTCCATCCGTCACACTCAATTTCCATCCATAGTGTGACACCGCTTCCCTTTCAACTGATTTCTAAGGCGGAGGAGGGGGATTTGTTTTTCTTTGTCTACTCCCTGGAGGACAGCATACCTGCCTGAATCCGACGTTGTTTTAACACAGAAGTCTTGCAGCATTTGGGGATCCAAAAAGCATCTAGCCTTTGAATAAATGCCTGAAAGCAAAGATTTCAGACTGGTTTGTACTTTTAATTTACTTAAAAGAGCTTTAATAGCAGAGTCTTCTTCGTCCACTGTGATCGCCATCTCTGCAGTTCCTCCTCGCTGCTTGACAACGGTTTATTGACCGTCATTTCCGAACTATAAGCCGCTGCTTTTTTCACACGCTTTGAACAACGATGCGGGTAATTTCTGGATTTTTTTTTGAGCTGACGCGCTTCATGCCGCCAAAAGATTTGGCCTCGTCACATCAGACCAATGAAATGATCGTGAAATTCTGCAGTTTTAGTTTTTTTTAATGGTTTTAATGCACAGGAACAAGGAGATAGCGATCAGAGTAGGACAAAGCGGGGATAGAAAATGGATGGATGGACTTTTCCTTGTGTGATTTATTTTGAATCTTTATCATCAGCCGTGTTACAGGCAGTGTTCGGGGAAAAAAAAAGCATTTCCAGTATGTATTTGTGGATGTTGCCGGTATGTATTTAATTAAAAGTTTTAAAGAAATGTTTTTGTGTAACATCTTTCTGTCAAAATATTTTATGTTACAACATGGACACCTAAGGCTTATAGACATGTGCAGTACACATATATTTATTTTGTTATTTTTAGCCGGTGCGGCTTATATTCAGGTGGGCTCAATAGTCCGAGAACTTCGTTTCAAGCCAGACGATTGGAGGATATAAAGAAACCGACTCAGTCGAGAAGGACTCAGGCATCGTAAGTCAAAGTGATAATATTGTACAACGATAAAAGCTTGCTAAACATTAGAAAGCCAGCCCGACGTACGACGGTACGGTGAAGATCGATCTTCTGGTCAAATGCCAGTGAAGCGACTGCATCCTGCAGAATTTAATTCGATAATAAAATAATTCATCACCTCTGGTGACCTCTTTTGTCTTGTGTGGGATGCCATGTATAACAATGGCTTCCCAGGTAATAAAGCCACTAGCCAGGTACTTCTGGACACATTTCTGATTAGATTATTCATTATTTATAGTAAACACCGACCGCATGGGTGGAGGCGCGCAGGTTTGTATTTATGTAAACTGGAAAACATCGATGTGCAAAGCTTCTGAAATCATCGGTGGAATAAATTGAGGCCGTAAACACAAAGCAGCCGTAGCATCGGTTATGATTTCAACAACGGGATCGCGGTTTGACCATTGAGCCGATTGTACCGGCGAAAATGAATAAAAACAATCAACTCGGTCGGTCATACATTTATTATCTTTAGCCCTTATCCTGCGCTCAAGTTTGCAGGGGGAACATAATTCAGGCATTAAAAAAAAAAAAAAAAAAAAAACGCGATAAAGCGTTTCATGAGAGCAACTTTCTACTTGAAAATAACGGCACAATGGTGCGTCTTTTTTTTTTTTTTTAACGCTTAATTCCCAGTGCATGTTTACACGGAGGGTGGACAGGTGTGACAGCTGACGGCGAAGCTCGGCTCTCCGCCGTAACACAATATGATGCGCGTGGAACCGGCGCCGCATGCGTGAACATTCGAGGCTGCCTCAAGGGCCGTGTCGTTTCCTTATCTTTCAGAAACAGCTCAGATACCGCTCTACTGTCTCGCGCCGCTATTTAACGTGATTATCGGAACGGAGCCAGAAGGAAATGACACATTAAACTTTAAGTGACGGGTCTTTTATTCAGGAACGATTTGGGGAAATGGGGGCGGCGCACGCAGTCGTTCTCTGCAGCTCCGAACACCCCGGATTATTGGTGCCGCCGAACCCCCGGTGCCACTTAGGCCTGCTGTCTCAAAAGTGATTCTAAAGTTGTTTTTTTCTTGATTTTTTAAAATAATTTCCTGTTCTTAAGAGTCTGTTTTCACTTTCAATTATAAATCACGCGGTGAAAAGAAAGGATTTTGTATTTTCTGTTTCATAATCAGACGCTTTCGGACAGAAAAGGCTCAGCTCAAGTTTGGTTTTAGGAGGTTTTGAGATTTGCATCGGTGTGGCGGTAAGGGACCACGGCGGGGACGGTGTGATGCCACTCACGAAAACAAACAAGACCAAGACACGAGAAAACATGGTGAGCGAAGCTGCCGGAGCGTTCGTGTGCTTGCATGGCGGGAATGAGAACCCTGGAGCATCAGATGGGTTGAAATGTTTTTATTCCCCCCTTCTTCAGCTGCGCTCGCCATGTGAAAAACCGCGCCGTTAGGTAAGTCCGTACTTATTTCGAGGGGTGTTTACAAAACCCCAGAAGCAGGCCAGAAGAGCTGGG
Source organism: Fistularia commersonii (assembly GCF_037954325.1). Lineage (NCBI taxonomy): Eukaryota > Metazoa > Chordata > Actinopteri > Syngnathiformes > Fistulariidae > Fistularia > Fistularia commersonii. The sequence goes on along the minus strand of NC_141306.1, from coordinate 4,788,063 downwards.
ATCTCCACTCCCCGTCCATTTCTGGCTGTTTTCTGTTCATTTTGACTCGCGAAAACGGCCGGCCGGCGACAACAATAGGTTTTAAAAATGGCACGCCACAAGTATCTGGTAATGGCCGTGAATTACGAGTTGGACCAATCGCCGAGCACCAACGCCAACTGAGTTACTATGGACGCTGCCTCTGAGTAGGAGCTAAAACAGTTCTAGGAACTGAAGTCCCTTGCTGTACAAATGCATGGGAAAAAACAGCCTAGTTCCTGAAAAGGTTGTAGCAAAAGTTCCTAAAGGGTGTTATTAATGCAGCTTTCCATAAATGGTACAGTCCACATTCTGTATATTCACAGAATAATCCTTTTTTAGGGCTGAGGGGAAGCTGGAAGCGATGTCACACATCCGGCACAAGATCTATAAGCACTGGAAGACAACATTACTGAGCCCCCAGTCCATTAAATGAGTCAATAACAGGATTGCTCATAATTATCAGCTTACTTGAAACGCTTTGACCGTAGTTCTCGTATTCGCCGCCTAAAACCAACGGGATCCATTCAGCAGGGGAACAACTATTTCCCACCCCAAAGGAAAGGACAGCCGTGACTTCAGCCGACCGCTAATGGCTGATAAATGAAAGGACTTCACGGACAGATTTGTCAAGCGTCAACAGGAAATTAGTTTCGCGAGCTGCTTGGCTCTGATAGACGAGTGAACGGGAAGCTCACAGGTACTGAACCAAACAAGGAGGCCGGGGAAACCGGCTCTCTGTTCAACTTTCAAACAACTCTAGGCATTTTAACAGCCATTGAAAATGGTTTCTGGGGCATGAATAAATACAGAAACCTCTATTCAAATGCAGATATTAAAGAAAGAGAATACCCGAGTAGCGGCTACGCCAGCGATTCCCTCCAGACGATCTGCCCTAAATCAAGTTTCCGCCTGAGCTCTCGGTGGTATTTCGCAATAAAAGTGACCGGCTCTCCAAAGTAAAGCGGACCGCGCGTGATCACTTTCTGCTCCGGAAATAAGGGCAGGATAATGGTAAGCAAAAAAAGGATTCCGCTAACACTTCTGAAAGATATCCCCCCTCTCTTATCGCAGCCGCCTTCCAAATCCCTCGCGGTCGGCTGAGGTTTCACCGTACGAACGGGGAAGGCGAGGAAAAGCAATAGATGGCAGACGCGCTCCCGTCGTCTGACCCTTGCAAGTCGATGCGCCGCTGTTAACACAGAGGGTATGTTTCCTCGGTCACTTGAGACATCATCGACGGACGGTCTGATCGCCGCGCTGATCAATAGCGACAGCCGCTCGGGGAGGATCAACACATCATTAGTCACAATGATACATGGATGTCAGCTTTCATGGTAATTGATGAGATACGCTAACAGTTAGTCTATTCTGCAACGATAACCTCTCATCTTGTAATCCTTGTCATTTTTTTTTTGTTTTTTTTGTTTTGTTTTTTTTTGTAATTGTTAATCAATTTTTCAAAATATGGTGTCAAAGTGCGTTGAAGACCAAAAACAAAATACCAAAAAGTAAAGCAATAGTAATGAGAATCTGAGGAATAAAAGTTCAAAATATTAGTATTGAAATTTTTCATTCATTCTTTATATCTGTTTCTTTAGGAGGATCCAGGAGTGTCAAAGATGGTTCTTAAATCATTTATATTTTAATCCTTATTCGGAGGCTCTGATTGGACCTCGTCATCAAATCAAACGGAATGAATGTTTTTGTTGTTTTTTTTTTTGTAATTGTTAATCAACTTTTCAAAATAATCTGTCAAAGTGCGTTGAAGACAAAAAACAAAATACCAAAAAGTAAGGCAATAGTAATGAGAATCTGAGGAATAAAAGTTCAAAATATTAGTATTGAAATTTTTCATTCATTCTTTATCTATATCTGGTTATTTAGGAGGATCCAGGAGTGTCAAAGGTGGTTCTTAAATTATTTTTCATTTTAATCCTAATTCGGAGGCTCTGATTGGACCTGGTCGTCAAATCAAGCAGAATGAATGTTTTTGTTTTTTGTTTTTGTTTTTTTTGTAATTGTCAATCACCGTCTCAAAATATGGTGTCAAAGTGCGTTGAAGACAAAAAACAAAATACCAATAGGAATGAGAACCTAATATTAATTTTTAGATTCTTCATTCATTCTCTATCTATATCTATTTCTTTAGGGAGGACCCAGGAGTCATGTTGTGGAATGACCTAGAGCAACTCAACATTTTCAACAAATTAAGTGATATTTTTTTCATTGATTCATCACTGCGTATGATGAATGAATGTGTTGCCTGAGCGCTAACCGTCCTTTAGTATTGCTAAAAACAAAAATGTAATGATATT